>NC_045141.1:5208393-5327099 GCF_008831285.2 Nymphaea colorata | reverse complement strand
ATAAACGTAGTTGACATTGCCATCCTACATATATAAAAAAAAAATAGCAAAGTTAGAATAATTATTCAAAGTAAAGCTCACCAAACATCATAGTGCTTAAGGCAATCACTTTTTCCATTTAAGTGTTAAAAAAGCAGCATAAATCACCAAAAAATAAAAGATACAATTTGTACAACCAAAAGCCTCATTCAGTGGGTTGCACACATGAACATGAACATGTAGACACACATTTATATGCATTAATAGAACAAGAAAAAAGATGGAATGTAACATGAACATTTCCTTGGGCCACAAAGCAGGGTTATTTATTAATCATCTGATGTCTGCAGTTATTTCTTTTTATGTAGATGAGCCCACTTCTAGTGGATTTATTGACTACTTGAGATGGACTAAGACCCATTCCCAATAACTTGTTTGGGTATGCCTCTTTGTCAAGGGAACTTCAGAAGTGACTATTGTGCGGAATTTGAAGGGAAAGTTACAGAAAATTATCATTCTAGAAGTGCCGGCTCGCTCGATCTCTTTTGTTTCGATGATAAAATCTGGAAAAAAAGCGTGAAAGACTCAACCTGTACCAAGGCTTCCTGTGTTGCGGGGGATTGTCTCTTGCAGAATGTCTTCTGGTTATTTTTTTCTCCTCTGACGGACTTGTGTTCTTGATCGTTGCACTTATTTTCTCAAACTTGGAAGAATTAAGATAATATTGTCTCAAACTTGGAAGAATTAAGATAATAAGATCGTTTTGCATTAGAACCTTTTCTATCAGTCTTTGAGATTTGAAAACTTTGGTGAATAAATTGGTTGGTTGTGTGAATATTTGCAAAAAAAAAGTGAAGATTTCTTAAAATCCTTTGAAAGTCGAATAATTTAGGTCTTTTACCTAGGTTCTTAAGCTTTCCAAATGAAACATTATTACCTCTCTCTCTCTCTATATATATATATATATATATTATACATGGTTGTACATTACACGTGGCTGAGGTAACCGAGTGGTAGCCATGCCTGCATGCATGAACAGGAATTACAGGTCTTTAATTTATGTATATATTCTCTTGTATAAAATTTCTCACATACTTCCTGAAAATGTAGAAGACTCAACTCCTCCTCCGCACACATTGCTTCACATTTCCAAATCCAGTGGCACGGTTCATGATTACATTTAAAGAATATGAAAAAATGCAAGAAATGAAAAAAATAGGAAAATAAGAGAAAAATGAGAACAAACATGTTCTTTGTTTTGGCATTTTTTAAAAATTTATTTTTCATGTTTTAAAACGGATTTTATAAAAAAAATTGCATTTGTAGTGACCATATTTACTAACTAATTTTGGTTGTCATCTATGGCAACCTGTGAGTGGTGCTTGTCATCAGTAAGAAAAACATGTGCAACAACTCAGAGAGAAAGTTGCGTGCATTTAGTGCACCATGCACAATGAAAGAGGAAAAACATTTTGTTAATTTATTAAAAAAATGTCCTTTATAGCCTTTTTACTTCTTTCTATTTTCAATTTTCTCTTAACTAAAAATTTCTTTTTCAATGTGGACTAAAGGTATGTTAGTCATTAACCATGCTAGCACATGAAAATTAGTACACCAATATAACGTATATAACTAGATTGGGCAAAATATAGGGTGGTTCCATGATAGCAGGAATTGTATATTGGCAACCCACGTCATAAATTAAGCAACGGCTGCATGGTGTTGAGTACGCTGTATTCAGGTTAGCTTAAAATATACGTTGTTCATTTATTTTTGAAAAGAATTGGACATGGTTGATGAATGGGCTTGAAGAAGACGAGACATTCATTCCAATAAATGTTTCCATTAAGTGGTCAACTCGGGACTCCGGGAGCGCTACGTGCTGTTTCCTTATGCATTTCTTAATAGTTATAAATGCTTTTAATTCTTATACTAATTTTTATATTCATCGATTCATTTTTCTGAATGAAATATTTAGTTTTCAATTGTTTTCTTTTTTTCTGATTTGCATTTTAATCATTTAGATTATTGGATTGGCCGGTTCACCAAATTGGCAGCATTGTTGACTCGATCCAGAAACCAATTTTCCTAATTAAGATAGCCTTGGTGCTTGTCATTTACTCAAAATTAAAGTTCTACGAGCTCAATAACTCCATTTGAAGCTAGCTAACTTTTCGCGAACTGAAGAGCAATATCCAAAGATGCGATGATGAAAAGTGATAAGCGGTTGATCATGCAATGGCAAGAAAAGTCATTCTAATTATATAGGTGTCTCCTCCTTAGAGGCATGAGAGTTTGGTAGCCAATCAGCAACTCTTTATTGCAAGAACAAAGATTTCTTTGTCCTTGTTCTGAAGAACGAAAGGGGTGAGGTTATCAGAACAAAGAGAAGTATGGTCCGACCAGATCGTCGGTGGAGGGCTGAACAAAATTGCTATGAACAAAAGGGTGAGGTTGTTAGAAAACTTGTCTTACCTTTTTTTTCTTTTTGTGTATCCCTGTGTATTCCTTCCTCTCTAATTTTTAGACAATAAAAGGGTTGGGGGCACAAGCAAGAAATTTTCATAAGAGGGACCAAATTAAAGTTTATAAATTTTGATTTTAGTCGAACTATCATTTTTCAAAATTTTTATATAGGACAAGTGAAAATTTTTAAAATTTTACATGTAAATTTAAATTTTTTTTTTTTTGAGGTACAGCCATGGCTCTTGCTGGCCCTGCCTTGGCTCCGCCCTTGGTTGGAGGGGCCCTTTTCCCACATGTTTCATGCAAAATATGCAAGACGGCCCCGATGGCTTAATCCCTTTGTTGTAAAAACTGATGTTTGAATCAAATAGATAATGCTGCCAATTTGGTGAATGGGCCAATCCAATAATCTAAATGATTTTAGATACAAATGAGCAAAAATTGAAATTTTGGGCAAAATGAATGGAAGGATAGATATAAAATTAATTATGAATAAAAATTTTTTGTAGCTTACAGTTTATTTGTTTTTGGTAATTTTCAAACTCACAATGAAGAAAACAAATCAGATCACTTGGGGAGTTGGTAAATGAGATTGAACTAGTGGAACCAGTACCGATCAAGGTATGAGCCGACTTGAGGTCGGAGCTGACCGAGCTCAAGTGTGAGCTCTACTCGTGCGCAGCCCGAGAACTTGTCCCCATATATTCTAATACAAACAACATGCACCCAGATATTCCCTACCTTATTTTTGGAGCAATAAAAAATTCAAGGCTGCCTCATGGTCTGATCTCCAGTTGTAAGAACCGGCTTCTTAATCGAGTCAGCAATGTACACTGCAAATTTAGTTAAGCGGGCAATTCAATAATGTAAATGATTTACATGCAAATCACCAAAAAAAAAGGAAAAATGAATGGAAGAATATAAAAAATAATTAAGAATACAAATATTTTTATATCTATTAAAAAATGCATAAGGGAACAGCAGGTCGAGTTGACGTACCACTAAATGCAGTGTACTCAATTAAGAAGAAAAAAAAAGGATAGAGTAGAAACCTGGCAAAAAAGAGAACGTGATGATGTGTAAATAACAGGACCTAGAGTTAGAAAAGGTCCGGTTGGCACTGAGTGTGGAAATGACAAATGACATCACTTTATTTTAAAGAGCAGTAGACCTGAATCTTCTAACAATTTGAATTAAACAAAAAATGAATGTGAAATTTTCCGGAAGAAGAAAATCTACAAAAGGACGTTGCTAATTGTTCATGATCATAAGATTGCTTGACACCTCAATTAAACGAAAGAATCGATGTACATCAACCATTTCCTATCCTCTTTTGAACCAACAGACGTTCTAGCCATCGTAGTCTTATTGCAAGATAAAAATCAGCAGCGCTATGTCCCGGCAAACTTGGATCGAAATCGAATGCATAAAGTTGGCCTAATGAGACCATTAGTCAAAGGATATTAACCAGTTTTATCATTCAATAATTTTGGAATAAAACTTATTTTCTTGGTGAGTAGGAGAGACCACTGGAAAGAGCGGCTACCCAAACTCGACCCACCTCAGACCCATATCTAGGCACTGTAGCTGGCCTGTCAGGCCCCAGACATGTTGAGCCGGGTAGTACCGCCCAACAACCTAACAGGCAAGGACCAAGCATTACAGTCAACCCATCAGCACCCTGGCAGGCCCGACAATTTTTTTAAATTAAAAAAAAATAAATACAACTAAAAACGTGAAAAGAAGGTTTGCTTCGTTCTCTCATGCATGGATAAATTTAGCTTATTACAGTGGAATTGGCTAAAGGTTATGAAATTGAACCAGGCACGTACCTGGATTTGAATTCTGATTCGAATACGAATGCGAAAAATTCATACCCAAACCTTTCATCCCAAATCAGATTTCAAAGTCTAAATCCAGTCCGAATCTGATTTTTATATAAGTCTGTATCTAAAACAGAATTTTGAACCCAATCCAAACGATTTTCAAAATGTAAGAGCACTGAATGTAAGACTGTTATTTAAAACTAAATTTGACGTAAATCTGAATTTGAATCTGATTAGATATTTATGTATATCTAAATATGAATCCGATCAAATGTCATTTTTTAAATCTGAATGTAGTCTAATTTACTAATTAAATATTATTTTTTCCTCACATGTTTTTTTTTAAGGAACGGTTTGGGTGGATATATGATGTAAATTGGAAGACAAAAATGCCCTTGAAAATTAATAAAAAAAAAAGTTACCCTTCACATGGTATGAGTTTAGTTATCAAGCCCTCGAATACACAAAAGCAAAAGGCATCATCGGGAGTGCATGGCAAAGCCAGTACTGGGCTGACAGGGAGACCTGAATTTGGGAGTTTAGACTTTAGAGGTCATGTAGATGGTCATGTCATTGATATTGTTAGTAGAAAGCGATAGTGTAGTGGACTTATGATCCGCTAGAGAGCCAAATTTCCTACCCAATCTTGTCTGCCTTGAGCCTGAACTGTACTATTACCCCTGCTTCAATTTGACACCCTAACACTCAAAATAAACATAGCTGACATTGCCATCATGCATATATAAAAAATAATAGCAAAGTTAAAATAATTATTCAAACTAAAGCTCCAAACATCATAGTGCTTAAGACAATCACTTTTTCCATTTAAGTAATAAAAAAAGCAGCATAAATCCACCAAAAATAAAAGATACAATTTGTACAACCAAAAGCCTCATTCAGTGGGTTGCACATATGAACATGAGCATGTAGATAGACATTTATACGCATTGATAGAACAAGAAAAAAGATGGAATGTAGGTAGCTTGCGAGCTTTAGACACCTAGTAGTTGAGTGAATAAACTATAATAAATGCAGAAAAGTTCATCTAACTTAAAGAGGGTCCAAACTTCGACAAGTTATGATATTTGGTAATCCATATACAAGAATTTTGAAAGTGGAATGGAGGGAGGAAGGGTGTTCAAAAAGGGCGGACCTTCTCGGGTTTCTGATAATCGATCTCCCCCTGGTAAATCCTCAACGAGAAGATTGTAGGAGGAAATCTGTGGTTCTCATCTCAAGATTCAGAAGTGGATGTTGAGAAACTCTCAATTCAGATGATAAATGGAACACCAATAATCAAGATCTCTTCAAGGGTTTTGGAAAAGATGAACCAACCCTTTCATTGGACTGTGATTGGCTGTTTTGTTGGAAACTTACAGAGGAAGAGCAATGTATATGCTTGCATTGCTAATGACCTGAGAAATCCCAACTTTAGATAAAAAATAGATCCCTAAATCCCAATCTGGATCTAAAGCTAAGCCTTCATCCCAAATTCAGATCCAAATTCAAAGTTTCAGATCCAAAGTAGAACCTCAGGTCCAGGCGCAAATCTAAATCCAAGGTCCAGATCCAAAATCGTGCCCTAGATAAAAAAAAGGTTAAAAACTCATATAGACTCGAGAATCAAAATCAGGCCCAAAAAAGGAAAATAGATTCAGAAAATGGCCACAGGTCTAGATTAGATCAAAAAACCAAAAATCTAGATAAAAAAATATTTCAGACTCAAATGTTTGAAATCGAGCCCAAGAATCAATTCTCAACATCATTGCTGCCCCTCGCTTTTCAATTCGACTCAGGTTCGTAAAATCCAAATCTGGATGTATAATCCATATTTCAAGCCTAAGCACCTATCTAATCTCCCATCCAACCTTCGACATCGATCTGCGACCTTGAAGGAAATTAGATCCAGATCGAAAACCAACCTGTAATCATAGAAAATGGAGCCGGACCGGCTTTATGAAAGGAATATTTTACCTCTTAAAACAATTACATATTTTTGTGTTAAACTTTGACTTTTTTTAAGGTGGGACCTACCTGGGGATGGCAGGGGGCAAAGGCTACCCTCAATTTGCCCCCACGCACCAAGTTTTGGCAGTGCTTGGTGCACTGCCTAGAGCAATTGGCGCACTACTAAGTGCTTTGGCATAGGGTGCAGGGCACTACCGTGCACAGTGCTATTGAGTGCTATGGTTGAGAGTGCACGGCCACACCAAATGCTCTGTCACCCCCCTCCAAGGGTGTTTGCAGAGCCAAGGGCTAATCTCCACAACTCATAAAAATAAAAATAATTCAAAAAAATGAAAATTCATAAGAAATCTTGAGAGATTAAAACTCTTTCACATGTTGAATTTTAGCTTTATTTCTTTCTATAAATAGCCTACCTCCACATCTTGATCGTTGGGTATAAGCTGCTAACCTTTGCGGAACTCCTTGAGCCCTCTAACTATGAGCTAGGAAGTCTTTTTTATCTCTATTCCTTCATCAATTCTTCTCTGGCTCTTTCAACACTTTTTCATCTTCAAACTTGGGATTCTCCTTCTTTTCCAACCTTCACCTTCAACTAGTAGAAAGGAGAGCACGTGGAGACCCTTGGAAAGCTTCTTCAACACGTCAGAGTTTTCATTTTGGACTCATCTCTTCTTAAACTATACTATCTTGAGGTATGTAGTATTGTTTTCTCTTGATCTTTCATTTGTCATCTCCCCATGGCCATGTAAGAGAGCTCTTGAAATTTCCTCTTCAGAGCCAAGAGCCACTGAAGTATGAGCAAGGTGAAGCCAAGTCTTGTTTGTTTGATAAATTCAAATAAGCACAATATGTGTTTTTTTTTTTAAACCTTCCATTGATTGTATGCATTCTTTATATCTCTACGAATGCATACATAGCTAGTTGACTTTTGAGGTTGGGGCTTATCCAACTTAAGAAAAACACTATGAATATATAGATGTTAAAATGCATTTTTGTATTATTCTATGATTAGTTTTGACATCATTTATCCTCATTCCCTTAACAAAATATCTATTTGTAGTCCTGATAGTATCCTTAAAAGAGTGATCCACCTCTTAAAGAGTGGCTTCCCAACCGGATTTGAGAACAGAAAGAGCATTCTTTATTGATAGTTGTTTTTTCTTCTGTAGTTAGTCTCTCTCTCACACCCAATGGTGGGAGAGACATACTTTTTTGCAATAATAAATGAAATATTTTCAACTTTGTCGATATATATATATATATATATATATATATATATATATTATTTTTAAAAAGATTTCAAAAATAAGTCCTCCCTAAGGAGGCTATGGAGACTTACTCTAGGATCTCCCATGAGCCTAAGTTCCTCTATCGCCTACATAAAAAGAAGTTGAAATTTTCAAACTTATTTCCTAAATCTCAATTTCTATTTAAAAATAACAGTGGTGTTAAAATATCTTGCTATTAGATCATTTTTTCTTCCTTTTTTTCTTCACCCTTTCTCAATTTCTCCTTTTCTCTTAGAATCTTTATCTCTCTGATTATTCCTTAAAATCTCTCTTTTACTAATTTTCCTTTGTCTATTTCTTCTCTCCCTTAAAAAATCTTTACATCTCTCTCCCTCTCTCTCACACACACATACACACAGACACACATTTTTCTCTTAAAATCTCTTGCTCTTCTACTAGTTTTTCTCCTCATTTCTTTCCTATTTCTTATAAATCTTTATTTCTCTCTCTTAATTTTCTCTAAAAATCTCTTGCACTTTTACTGGTTTTTCTATGTCTATATTTCTCTCTCTTAAAAATCACCATGTATCTCTCTCTTAAAAATCTCCGTGTATCTCTATCTTTAATTGTTTTGATAAAGTTTTATGAAATACATTCCTCTAAAAAGAATTTCCTTTATTCTTGTTGTGCATCTTTTTGGTAGATTTGAGAAATTGTGCTGAGGATATAGTATATCAAAATTTTAGAAAATTGAAAGGATTTATGCAAACTATGGGTATTGAGGTGTCCTTACTTAGAATAAGGCACAAACTGCAATAATGGACAAAGTTCCAACCCTCTTTCACATAACTTGTAGTAGAAATGTGAGTTTTTCTACAAGATTAGTCACTCAAATGCCTTAGGAATGGAAAACACAAGCATATTAAGCATACATTGTCGATGACATTTGAAATTGCAACAGAAAATGCTTCAGCCACCCACTGCCTCAAATGAAAATCCCCATCAAATTGTTCATCAGTAGGCTTTCTTCCTATAAATACCTCAAGGAGGAGAATTCCATAGCTGTAGACATCAGCTTTAGTTGGCACCTTCCTAGCCATCCCCAGTGCTTAACTTGTTGTTACATTCATATTGATTGATTTAGTGAATCGAAATGACAAGTTCGCATGAAAATGAATGAGATTTAAGTAATTCATCTGATCCCTTATAGTCAATCTAATGTCTTTCACTTGTTATTACATCTATGATGAATGATTTAAATGATTGAAACTCACAAGTTTATATGGATATAAATGAGATCTATGCATTAGTTTTATCCCTTGTAGTTAGTTCAATAAGTTGAACTTGTTGTTACATCTATAGTGAACGATCTAATGAATTGAAATCACAAGTTTGTATCAATACGAGTGGGATTTAAGTGATTCATTTGATCAAGCATACTTAATTGAATGTGTTTAACTTGTTGTTATGTCTATATTAAATGATTTAGTAGATTGAAGTCACAAGTTTGTTTGAAAATGAAAGAGATTTGAGTGATTCATTTGGTGTCTTATAGGTAACCTAATGTGTTACACTTGTTATTACATATATTTGATCACTTATATTTAATTGAGAGATTAAGTCATTCATTTGATCAGTTATATTTAATTTAATGTCCTTAACTTGTTGTTACATACATATGGAATGACTTAGTGGTTTGAAATAAGAAGTTTGTTTGGAATTGAAAGAGAGTCAAGTCATTCAATTGGACCCTTATAGTCAATCTAATGTATTTCACTTGTTATTACATCTATAATGAATTATTTAAATGATTGAAATCACAAGTTCATACGAGTGCAAATGGCATATATGCAGTACTTTGAACCCGTGTAGTTAGTCCGATGAATTGAATTTGTTGTTACATCTATAGTGAACGATCTAAAGGATTGAAATCACATGTTCGTATCAATACAAGTGCGATTTAAGTGATTCATATGATAACACATACTTAATTGAATGTGTTTAACTTGTTATTACATCTATATTGATCGATTTAGTGAATTGAAATCATAAGTTTGTATGAAAATGAATGAGATTCAAGTAATTCATTTGATCCCTTATAGTCAATCTAAAGTGTTTCACTTGTTATTACATCTATGATGAATGATTTAAATGATTGAAACTCACAAGTTTATATGGATATAAATGAGATCTATTCATTAGTTTGATTCCTTAAAGTTAGTTAAATAAGTTGAACTTGTTGTTACATCTATAGTGAACGATCTAATGAATTGAAATTACAAGTTCGTATCAATACGAGTGAGATTTAAGTGATTCATTTGATCAAGCATACTTAATTGAATGTGCTTAACTTCTTGTTACGTCTATATTAAATGATTTAGTAGATTGAAATCACAAGTTTGTATGAAAATTAAAGAGATTTGAGTGATTCATTTGGTGTCTTATAGGTAACCTATTGTGTTTCACTTGTTATTACATATATTTGATCACTTATATTTAATTGAGAGATTAACTGATTCATTTTCACTTGTTATTACACATATTTGATCACTTGTATTTAATTGAATGTGCTTAGCTTGTTGTTACATACGTATAGAATGACTTAGTGGTTTGAAATAAGAAGTTTGTTTGGAAATGAATGAGAGTCAAGTCATTAAAATGGTCCCTTATACTTAATATAATGTACTTCACTTGTTATTACATCTATAATGAATGATTTAAATAATTGAAATCACAAGTTCATATGGATACAAATGGAATCTATGCATTACTTTGAACGAATGTAGTTAGTCCGATGAGTTGAATTTGTTGTTACTTCTATAGTGAACAATCTAAAGGATTGAAATGATTTAGTGGAATGAAATCATAAGCTTGTATGAAAATAAATTAGATTCAAGTAATTCGTTTAATATGTTATAGTTTATCTAATGTATTTCACTTGTTATTACATCTATAATGAATGATTTAAATTATTGAAATCACAACTTTATTTGGATATAAACGGTATCTATGGATTACTTTGATCCTTTGTAGGTAGTCCAATGAGTTGAACTAGTTGTTACATCTACAATGAACAATCTAAGAGATTGAAACCACAAGTTCGTATCAATATGAGTGGAATTTATGTGATTCATTTGATCACTTTTATGTAACTGAATGTGCTTAACTTGTTGTTACATACATATTCATTGATTTAGTAGTTTGGAATCACAAGTTCATGTGGAAATGAATGAGATTCAGGTCATTTAATTAGTCCCCTATAGCTAACCTAATGTGTTTTTCTTGTTATTACATCTATAATGAATGATTTAAATGATTCAGATCACAAGTTCATATGGATACAAATGGGATCTATGCGTTACTTTGGTCCCTTGTAGTTAATCCAAAGAGTTGAACTTGTTGTTACTTCTATAGTCAATGATCTAAAGGGTTGAAATCACAAGTTCGTACCAATACAAGTGAGATTTAAGTGATTCATTTGATCACACATACTTAATTGAATGTGTTTAACTTGTTGTTACGTCTATATTAAATGATTTAGTATATCAAATCACAAGTTTGTATCAAAATGAATGAGATTCGGGTGATTAATTTGGTGTCTTATAGTTAACCTAATGTGTTTCACTTGTTATTACATTTATAATGAACAATTTAAATGATTGAAATCACAAGTTCATACGGATATAAATGGGATCGCATTACTTTGATCCTTTGCAGTTAGTCCAATAAGTTGAACTTAATGTTACATTTATAGTGAACGATCTAAAAAATTGAAATCACAAGTTCGTGTCAATATTAATGATTTAAGTGATTCGTTTGATCATGCATTTATAATTAAATGTGCGTAACTTGTTGTTACATCCGTATTGAATGATTTAGTGGATTGAAATCGTAAGTTTGTATGACAATAAATTAGATTCAAATAATTCATTTAATATGTTATAGCTTATCTAAAGTATTTCACTCGTTGTTACATCTTTAATGAATGATTTAAATGATTAAAATCAGAAGTTTATATGGATATAATTGAGATCTATGCATTAGCTTATAGTTATATCTATAGTGAATGATCTAAGTGATTGAAATGACAAGTTTGTAACAATACGAGTGGTGTTTAAGTTATTCATTTGATTACGCGTACTTAATTGAATGTGCTTAACTTGTGATTACATCCATATTAAATGAATTTGTGTATTGAAATCACAACTTTGTAAGAAAATGAATGACATTCGAGTGATTCATCTTTTACCCTATAATTAACCTAATGTGTTTCTCTTGTTATTATATCTATAATGAAAGATTTCAATGATTGTAATCACAAGTTCATATGAAGACAAATCGGATCAATGCATTACTTTTATCCCTTGTAGTTAGTCCAATGAGTTGAACTTGTCACATTTATAGTGAACGATTTAAAGGATTTAAATCACAAGTTCGTATCAATGCGAGTAAGATTTAAGTTATTCATTTGATCATGCATAATTAATTAAATGTGCTTAACTTGTTGTCACATCCATATTGATTGATTTAGTGAATTGAAATAACAAGTTTGTATGAATCACTTAATGAATTACTTGAATCTCATTCATTTTCATACAAACTTGTGATTTCAATTAAATAAATCAATCAATAATGAATGCAAGCATATAGATTAATCAATAGGATCTATTTTTTATATAAAGTTGGGATTTCCCAGGTCGTTAGCAATGCAAGCATATACATTGCTCTTCTTCTGTAAGTCTCCAATAAAACAGCCAATCATAGTCCAACGAAAGCGTTGCTTCGTCTTTTCTGAAACCCTTGAAGAGATCTTGATTATTGGTGTTCCATTTATCATCTGAATTGAGAGTTCCTCAACATCCACTTCTGAATCTTGATGATGAGAACCACAGATTTCCACCCACAATCTTGTCGTCGAGGATTTACCAGGGAGAGATCGATTATCAGAAACCCGAGAAGGTCCGCCCTTTTCGAAACCCTTCCTCCTTCCATTCCACTTTCAAAATTCTTGTATATGGATTACCAAATATCATAACTTGTCAAAGTTTGGACCTTCTTTAAGTTAGATGAACTTTTCCGCATTTATCGTTTATTCACTCAACTACTAGGTGTCTAAAACTCGCAAGCTACCTACATTCCGTCTTTTTTCTTGTTCTATCAATGCGTATAAATGTCTATCTAAATGCTCATGTTCATATGTGCAACCCACTGAATGAGGGTTTTGGTTGTACAAATTGTATCTTTTATTTTTGGTGGATTTATGCTGCTTTTTTTAACACTTAAATGGAAAAAGTGATTTTCTTAAGCACTATGATGTTTGAATAATTATTTTAACTTTGCTATTGTTTTTTATATATGCACAATTACAATGTCAGCTATGTTTATTTTGAGTGTTAGGGTGTCAAATTGAAGCAGGGGTGATAGTACAGTTTAGGCTCGAGGGAGACAATAGATTGGCTAGGAAATTCGGCACTCTAATGGATCATAAGTCCACTACACTGTCTCAGATGGTCGACAAAACTTTGGATGAGCTTTTTATTTGGTAAAGACATTTGGCAATGAATTGGCCAACAAAATGATTGAGAATGCTGTTATCGCTTTCTAGTAGCAATATCAATGACATGACCATATCTACATGACCTCTAAAGTCTGAACTCCCAAATTCAGGTCTCCCTGTCAGCCCAGTACTGACTTTGTCGTGCACTCCCAATGACGCCTCTTGCTTTTGTGTATTCGAGGGCTTGATTACTAAATTCATACCAAGTGAAGGGTAACCTTTTTTTCTATTAAATTTCAAGGGCATTTTTGTCTTCCAATTTACATCAGATATCCACCCAAACCGTTCCTTAAAGAAAAACATATGAGGAAAAAATAATATTTAATTAGGAAATTAGACGACTTTCATATTTAAAAAATGTCATTCAATCGGATTCAGATTTAGATATACATAAATATCTAATCAGATTCAAATTCAGATTTAGGTCAAATTTAGTTTTAAATAACCACTTACATTCAGTGCTTTACATTTTGAAAATCCTTTGGATTGGGTTCAAAATTCTGTTTTAGATACAGACTTATATAAAAATAAGATTCGGACTGGATTTCAACTTTGAAATCTGATTTGGGATGAAAATTTTGGGTGTTTACAAAACTCCCTTCAATGCCTTTACTAGACTTCAATTGCGAGTAAGTGGGTGATAAAATTCCTTGGGCCTCTTTTAAATACCCACCAACAATATGCATTGAGTCAATAAACGTCAAGCATTTCCATTTCTATCAAACTTCCAAGCATTGACATTGAGGATATGAGAGTAAGTAAGCCATAAATGCCTATGACCCATCCACACTAAATTCAGCGTACTCAGCACGAGTCAATTCGTTGGAAGTTTTCAAGAGGACCCTTAATTTTGTGTCAATAAATTTAAATTTGAACCTTAGTCCTGAACCTATTTTTTGATCATGACATATTTGGACATTTTTATTCAATCATTCGAGTATTAAAAAAAGATAAAATTCTAAAAACTTTAGTTAGCCGTTAAAGGCATTTAAGGCAAGAAGCAAGACATTGAGCACATCACGAGGTGAAGTGTAAGCTTCAAAATGAAATCGGTAAAATATATATTTCAAAACAAAAAGACATAAATTAAGAATGTACAACTAATTAAAATAACAAGTAATAAACAACAATGCCAAATTTATGGTGGATGACTATTTACTTTTTAGCAACAAATTTCTAAATTTTATTCATATGGCAGTTGGCAGCATTGACTTCCCCTATATATATATATATATATATATATATATATATATAGACCACTTAATTAAGAATAATAATTTGAGCCAAAACCTTGATTTGAATATTCCCTTTAGGTTTTAGCTTGAACTTGATCCTATACACTTTCATGTATTGACCCACAACATCTTCAGCTTAGACATGGTGCCTTAAAAGCAATGGAATGAAGCTTTTACAAAAACAACTTTAGACTTTTGATGAAATTACGAAAAATACACTTTCAACTAACGGCTTGTTTCGGGAGATCGGGAGACTATTCCCACTTGTTGAGTGAAGACCAGAGCAAAAGGGGTCCAGGACTGCTTTTCTGGTGCTTTAGGCTTCAACTTGTATGTTGGTGTCACTTTTTGCACCACAAGAGTCGACGCCATAGGAGTTCGAAATGGAGACTAGAGTCCTACCAGCCCTGCCTCGACCGTTGCAGCGAACATAATTGAGAACAGTAGCATGTTTTTGCCATTCATCAAAGCATGAACATATTTTTGTAAAATTCTTATACATTTCACTATGTGTAGCCTCATGGTAAGGTCGTTAGATGGTAGGATGAAATACTCCTCCCGGTCACCCAACTATGAAATGTTTGGACACTTTTCTCCCATCTTTTCAGCATTAAAAAAAAACAGAAAGCCAACAACTTTAATTGGCTGTTAAAGGCATTTAAGGCAAGAGGCAAGACATTGAGCCTATCACGAGGTGAATTGTAAGCTTCAACAAGAAATTTGTAAAAGAAGAACAGCTAATTAAAATGATAAGTAAGCAATAAATGACAGTGCCAAATTAAACACTGCCAGATAATATCAACGCTTGATTTTAACTTGGGCCAAATGCTATTTAATGGAGGTTATTTCAATAACTCATTAAACTCAAACTAATTACACAAGCTTGACACAGACTAAATCAAGTCAAATCATGAGCTGCTCGGTTCAACAAGAACTCGGCATAGATAATTCTTTGGACCAATGTACCTGAGTTGAAATAATTAACTAACAATGGAAAGGAAGGGACCGGGTCCATATAGTTTTTGTACCAACTCATGAACAACTACTTTGGTAGGAATGAGGAAACACGGTTTTAGGCACTCCAAATCTTCCATTTCTAAAACCACACGAAATTGAGTTATAAAAAATGTTGGGAGCATTACATTCATTTAAATGGAATTTCAAAATAAGAAGAGCAATGCCAAAAATTGACATCTGAGTGCAGTCGAAATGCAAGTTTAGTGTGATCTTTCACCATAGAAATGTGAAGCTTAAGGAAGTCAGTAGTGTTCATTTATGCAATAATCCAGATTGATGGCGCTTGTTAGCTGCCAAAACTATGCCAAATAAGCAATATTGAAGACTGGTCAGGTTTTGAATATATTCTCTTGGCTGCATATCTACTTTTTAGTTGGATACCGTCAAGTATAAGGGAACTCAACCTGCATAACAAGGGCAACCAAACAGGTAATGCATGCTAATTAAACAGGGCAAGCTTGACAAGGAGGACAAGATCCAGACAAGAACTAATGCAGCAAAAGATCTTCAAACCTGTTATATTAATGTTAGTCTAGAAATCAGCCGATCCTACAGACTAATTGTATCAACTGTACAAATTGCATTGGTCAGTGCTACTCACTCGGCTTGTAATTGGCATGTTATTTAAATAAATAAAAAACTGAAAAATAGACTTCTTTTGAATTAATATAGGGCATGTAGTGCCCATTATCAATAAAATATGTGTAGATTTGGGAAGAAATTTACAACGACTAAACGCAATTTGTTGTTACCTTTTTGGTTATGGACAGCTAGGCACTACACACAACATACACATACATATATATAGATACAAAGAAGTTCTTACCATCTTACTGGAAAAGCTTTGGGATGTGGAAGTATGTATAAATTAAAGGGGGAAGAACTTAATTTTTACTATGATAACTTGTCCCTTGATCAGATAGAACTATGCTTATTGTTCCTCACATTAAATGTCGTTGGAACTAAGGGTGTGTGTGTTTCACTGCAAATTTGAGACCCACAGTGACCTGAGATCACCAAGATTTCAAATATATGAATTTTGGCTTGAACACCCCTCATCCTACTTTAAATTCATAGTTTTTTACATGATATAAGATCCACATTACTAAGATCCTTAGTTTGTTTAGACTTAAGATCCTACAATGCAAACTTGAAACGGAGGCTATCAAATACTACCTAATCAAATGCGACAACCAGAAGGAAAATGAGATATCGGTCTACAGCGTGTGGTGCACAAATATGCTACTTTAAACATTTCCCTATAGTTGGCCTGGTTGATGGACTAGAACATTAATTGATAAATTGCCGCCCCCCTCAGAATGGTATTTTTGCTAGTAGTTGAGTGATTAAAGTTTTTTGGGCCTTCCTACTAACTGCCACCAAATATGGAGTAAATACACGTCAAGCATTCCCTGTCCTATCTTGAACCATTCTACATTATTCAAGATGCCCTGATAGTTGAGTCAATTCTTGGCAAATTTTTGATGGGGACCTCACAAGATTCAGTAGGAGATTCAAAGCCTGACGAGTGTACTGGCTATGCGCTGCACAGTCCATTTACTTAGATTGACTCATTGAAGCCTTTGGTATTCAAGATGCAGGTTGGAGTAGCTCAGCGATAAATGCGGCTGACTCACTCAATATTAGTCAATTCTTTGGAGGTCTTTGGTAGGACATTCTACTTAATCCTATATTTGGATCCGAGATAAGCCTTAGGTCTCAACCTGACTTTTGAATATTATTGCATCTTTGGATGAAGAAAAAAATTAAAAATCCAAATTTCCTTTCAGAAAAAAATGAATTGAAGAATATAAAACAAAAGGACAAATTTTCTAGAAGAGAATCTATACATAAATGGACGACCTTGAATTCCTGCTCATGCATGTTCTGCATAACAAATTGGACAGGCATGGCCACCACCAGTTGGTCACCTCAGCCGCTCGTCTTTCTTTTGTGTTTGTCCTCCTTCACCTTAATTCTGGTTCTCGGCCAAGGGGATGTGCCCTCTGCCCTTGTTTTTCTGAGCGACGTGACTTATCAATTCACATTGCTGTCTTTCAAATCCCTTGTCACTAAAGACCCTTATAACGTGTTATCAAATTGGAATTCCAACATCTCTTTATGTGACTGGAATGAAGTTTCTTGCAGTCGTGGTTCACAAAGGGTAGTTGCTCTGAATCTCTTCGGAAAGGCACTTGATGGGCTTTAACATGGCTCTGAATCTCCCCATACATCAGCAATCTCTCCTTCTTACAGCTTCTTCATCTCTCGAATGACAGTTTCCATGGTCACCTTCTCATTGATTTTAGTAGTCTCCCTCTGTAAAAAAATATTTCTATAAGAAAAAACAATTTTGAGGGGTTGATTCCACAAGCACTGAGCCATTGTCGAGCTCTCCAAATACTGTTAGCACGATATAACCAATTCTATGGAAGCATCCCAAAGTGTCTAAGCTGTTTGTTAGAACTCAAGCGCTTACACATTGGTGATAATAGGCTCACCAGCACCATTCCAGTTGCTTTGGCTAATCTCACAGAATTGGAGTGGTTTAGTATTGCCCAAAATCAGCTATAGGGGAAATTTCCTCATGAGTTGGGAAGCCTAACCCACTTGATGGGCTTTAACATGGAAATGAACAATCTCACTGGTACACTGCCTAAGAGCTTGTTTAACCTATCCGCTCTTCAGGGTTTGAGTTTCGCGGCCAATCAACTAACAGAGCTCACTGTTAGCACGATATAACCAATTCCTGCCCAATCTCCAACAACTCTATATGGGTGAAAACAATTTTGATGGCCCTCTCCCGCCTTCTCTTTCTAATGCTACAAGTCTTAGAGTTTTTACTGCAGACAACAATAAATTTAGTGGTCTGATACCATTAGAATTAGGTAGTCTGTCACAATATGTTGACCAATTTCCCTGACAATCATGAGCTCTCCATTCTCACATCCTTCACCTACTGTCGACTGCTAGAGGAAGTTGTTCTGCCACACAACCTGACAACCACCTTGTGGAGACTTTACCTTTCCTCTAATCTGATTGAAGGTACTATCCCATTGACCTTAGCCAACTTGACCAAGTTAATTGTCTTAGATTTTAGATTCAACAAAAGAAAAGGGATCATTCGATCAAATATAGGATCAATGAACAGGTTATAGGGGTTAGGCCTTTTTGGCAATGCATTAGAAGGTCCAATTCCAGACTAACGTTACCAGTTGGTCAGCATGTATGTTTTTTCTATTAAACACAACATGATAATTGGCTCTATTTTAAGCTCTAATCTCACTAGGTTGCAAGCGCTGGATCTAAGTTCAAAGAATTTGTCAACAACACTACCGTCTGGTGTTTGTGAGTTGAATGAATTGTTGGAGCTATACTTGCAAGACAACTCTTTCACTGGTCACCTCCCTCTAAATCTCGGAAATTTAGCCATGATGGTCAACATGGATATCTCAAAACAAGTTGAGTTGAGAGTTGCCTACATCATTATCAAAGCTTCAAATGCTAGAGCATTTGAACCTCTCTCATAACACATTTGATGGTCACATTCGTCAACAACTTGATCACATGGTAAACGTTGAAGCTATTGACCTTTCCCACAACAAGCTTTTGGGTGAGATACCAAAATCATGGGAAAAACTTCGACACATCAAGGTCTTGGACTTATCCTTCAATCTATTGGAAGGAGAGATTCCAAGTGGTGGAAAGTTTGCAAACCTTTCTGCTGAGTCATTCCTAGGGAACAATGCACTATGTGGAGCTCCCAAATTCCAGAGCAATGCAGCTAGAGTCATTGCTGCTTGCACACTTGGAGGCTCAGCACTTTCGGTCATTGTTTGCACATTCATTGGTATTTCATGCTATAGAAAGAGGATATTGTTGAAACATCCTGATGACATTGAAATATTACGAGGAATTACACTTCCAGTGATTTTGCAAAGAAAACTATTGCATGCAACCAGCAACTTCAGTAATGCAAATTTTCTTGGGAATGGAAGCTTTGGTTCAGTGTACAAGGGAATTCTAGCAGATGGAATGACAGTGGCTGTTAAGGTTCTTAATTTGTCATTTGAGGGAGCATCTTAAAGTTTTGACATCGAGGGCATTGTCATGTGCCAAATCAGGCACTGAAAGTCATTACATCTTGCTCTAAAAGAGATTTCAAGGCTCTCCAATACATGCCACTTGCGACCCTAGAAGTCTGTCTACATTCAGGTGGCCATCATTTGAAACTCTTTCAGAGATTGGATGTCATGATTGATGTGGCTTATGCTCTAAGACTATAGTTCATTGTGATCTAAAGCCAAGTAATGGTGCTTATAGAAGAGAACATGACAGCATACCTCAGTGATTTTGACATTGCAAAGGTTCTAAATGGTGTGAGTTCTTCTACTCTTACATCCACTCTTGGAACAGCCAGATACATTGAACCAGGTACATACTATCTCTTATTTTTCTATCTTTGTATAAATTTTGTGTCTCTCAAAGTGTGAGTATAATTGCCAGAACCGTTTCTTTAGTCAACCAGGCCTGGCTTTGAGTTCTTATATGGGTGTATGCATGTGTCAACACACTCTCTTTCTCCTCAATAATGCTCTCATGGTCATATACAAGTCAAAGACAATGAGAATCGCATGGGAGGGGCCAGAGAGGTGATGAGGTGAGATAAAGACAGACAAAGAGAGAGTGGGTGGTTTGCCAGTCCAAGTGGACTCTCTCTTTCTCTCTCTCTCTGTGTGAATATATATATATATATATATATATTCATTCATTCATTTATTTATATTGAAATCAGCTGACTAAGCTTTTTTTTTATTTTGTATTGTTTAAAACATTGCAAAAAAATGCATTGATGATAGGTTTTGGCAACCAATTAATGATGGATTTTCAAGTTTCATATATATCTAGCATTTTCAAATTACTTTCAACAATTTTGGGTATCATATACTTCAATTTATCGCAGTTCTGATCCAATTACCTTCTAATTTGGTTATCGACAATATTTTGGAACTCATCTGAATTTAAATCTAAACATCCAACCCAAGCCCTACACCAATCTAGGATGATAATTAATGTCAAATCTAGATCTATACCCAATTCCAAGTCAAGATCCAAAAACCAAGCCGTGGGTCCAGATCTGGATCCAAATCCCAACTTCAGATAAAAAATAGATCCCTAGATCCCAATCTGGATCTAAAACTGAGCTCTAAATCTAAAACTAAGCCTCAGATCCAAATTCAGATCCAAATTCAAAATTTTAGATCCCAAGTAGAATCTTAGATCTAGACCCAAATCCATGTCCCAGATCCGAAATCCTGCTCTAGATCCAAAAAGAAGGTTAAAAACTCATATAGACTCGAGAATCAAAGTCAGGCTTAAAATAGGAAAATAGATTCAGAAAATCACCCATAGATCTAGATTAGATAAAAGAACCAAAAATCTATAAAAGAAAAATTTCAAACTCAAATGTTTGAAATGGAGCTCAAGAATCAATTCCCAACGTCATTCGCAAGCTCGCCCTCGCTTTTCAATTCAACTCAGGTTCGTAAAATCCAAATCAGGATGTCAATCCATATTTCAAGCCTAAGCACCTATCTAATCCATGATGCAACCTTTGTCATCAATCTGGGACCCTCCCGTTCAAGGAATTACATCCGGATCGAAAACAAACCTGGAATAAAAAATAAAAGGAATATTTTACCTCTTAAAAGTATTACATATTTTTGTTGCTAAACTTTTATTTTTCATGGCGGGAACTACCTGGGGATGCAACAAATTTTGGCAGCGCTTGGTGCACTGCCTAGAGCTCTTGGTGCACTACTAAGTGCTCTGGCATAGGGTGTTTGCATGGGCCGAGGGCTAATCTCCACAAGTCAAAACCTATAAAACAAAATAAACATAAAAATAATTTAAAAAATGAAAAATTCATAAGAAATCTTGAGAAATTAAAACTCTTTCAAATGTTGAATTTTGGCTTTATTTCTTTTTATAAGCTAACCTTTGAGGAACTTGATCCTTGGGTATAAGCTAACCTTTGAGGAACTCCTTGAGCCCTCTAACTAAGAGCTTGGAAGTCCTTTTTATCTCTCTTCATTCATCTATTATTCTCTCGCTCTTTCAATAATTCTTTATCTTCAACCTATTGATAAGATACCTATTGATCATCCTATTAGTAGTCTTAAAAGAGTGATCCACCTTTAAAAGAGTGTCTTCCTAATGGGATTGAAGCACAAGAGAAGCCTTCTTCAACGATAGTTGTTTTTTTCTTTTATAGTTTAGTCTCACTCTCCCGCACCCAATGGTGGGAAAGGCATACTTTTTTGCAATACATAAGAGTAAATGAAATATTTTTAATTTTGTCTATATATATATATATATAACTTATTTTTAAAAAATTTCAAAAATAGGACCTCGGTCCATGAGCCCAAGTTCCTCTCCTTAACCTTAATTTCTATATAAAAGAAAAAGAGGGGTTAAAATATCACGTTAGTATATCATTTTTCTTCCTTCTTTTAATCACTCTTTCTTGATTTTTATTTTTTTCTCTTAGAATCTTTATATCTCTTTGATTATTCTCTTAAAATATCTCTTTACGGATTTTCCTTTCTCTATTTCATTTCTCTCCCTTAAAAATCTTTACATCTCTCTCGCTTTAATTTTTTTCATAAAATCGTTTGCCATTCTACTAGTTTTTCTCTCTTTATTTCTTTTCTTTCTTTTCAAAATCTTTATCTCTCTCTCTCTCCCTCTGGGAACACATTTTTCACTTAAACACCCTTGCTCTTCTACTAGTCTCTTAAAAATATTATCTCTCTCTCTCTCGCCCATTTTTCTCTTAAAATCTCTTGATCTTCTATTAGTTTTTCTCTTAAAATCTCTTTATCTTCTACTAGTTTTTCTCTTTATTTCTTTCCACCCACCTATAAATCTTTATATCTCTCTTAATTTTCTCTTAAAATCTCTTGCTCTTTTACTAGCTTTTTTCTGTCTATATTTTATCTCTTAAAAAATTTTATGTCACCCTCTCTAACTTTTTCGATAAAGGTTTATGAAATACCACACATCTTATACTCAAATGCTCTTACATTTTGAAAATCAGCCAGAATTGATTCAAAATTCGAATTCAGATTGTGATATTGGATTTTAGATCCATTGTTTGTATTCAAATCAGAGTTTGAATATGGATATGTGAATATCCAAAAAAACAGATATAGTTCAACATGTATCCTATTTGAATCTGATACTTTAACATCCCTACTCCCAACCCCAATCCCAGGACTCCAGAAAGACAATAAATAACAAACGATACAAACCCCTCAAATTATTCCCTACTGGCCTGCAAGTCTCATACAATGGAGATAGCTAAAAAGAAACTTTGGTAGATAATCGAAATTAAAAACTCTTATCATATATGTATGTGTGTATGTACATGTGTGTGTGCGTGTGTCTATGTGTATAGGGCAGATTTTGTATTTAAAAAATAGCAGATTATAAATTTTTGACGAACTCCTGGCAGAGGCTGTTAACTGTAGAAATGCTAGTTCTTTTTCGTAAATCCTATTTCACTTCTTATTTGGCTTAGTAATCAACTGATCAACATTGCTCAAAGCATGTAAATTTAAACAGTTGAAGGAAGGAACGAACATTTGACAGAAGTCATTAAGAGTGTCATATTTATTCATGCCATCTCTTATTGTTAGATGTCATATGCAAAGTCTGGACGATGCGAAGTGTACATGACCTTGAAATTTGACGATTCGAAGCTCCAATCTGATCACATTTTGTTTCACTAAAGAAAAAAGACTTTACTGCCGCAACTAAAATAGGGACTTGTTTGAAAGTGATAAGAAGAGCTAAGACACTAAATCTAAACTCTGAATTGATAGGCCACCAAAAGTTTCAAGGAAGCCCATCAATTTGGAAACCCAGTCATAGTTATAACAGAAAAAAATATTAATTATCAAACTTTTTACTTACTAAACTTTCAAAACACCAATTTTTTCAACAATTGCTAATAATGTGACGTTTGGAAAACTGAAGAATGTAGGAAAAAGGTCAAAATTTCGACTTTTCCATGGATTTGCAGGAATTTCCGGAATTTTTTTTTGGGGGAAAATATTGTCACAACCAATTTGTTGACCAAAGTTTTCAAATCTCAAAGACTGATTGAGATGTTCCAATGCAAAAGTTCTTAATTTCTGTCTCCTATATATGGGCCTAGTTGTTTCCAAGTATGAGATGATAAGGGCAACGATCAAGAACACAAGTTCATCGGGGGAGAAGAACAATAATCCAAACATACTCTGTAAGAGAGACCTCCAAAACACAGGAAGACCTGGTACAGGTTGAGTCTTTCGACTTCAACGATGGAGACAGTATGGATGATGTAGGAAGAAGGAGAAGAGAGTACACAAAACAATGAGGAATGAAATCATAATCCAAGCGGACCCTGAAACAGACCCTCAGATTGTTGATCACATTCCCAGTCAGCCCTAAAGGGAATCAATTTACAAAAAAGCTTGATCACATCCTTATGAAGACTATGGTGATCTCCTCTCGTAGCATCAAATCCGTATCTGAATCTAATTGGATATGAATATATCTCAATCCAAATTAAATCCCATCGGATGTCATTTTCTAGATCCGAATTTGATCCCATTTCTAAATCGAATATTAAGTTTTCTTTTCATATCCGATTTTTTTCAAAATGGTTCAGTCGGAGATCCAATTCAAATCAGATACCAAATTTCAATCGGATATATTGACATCCCCAGTTACATTCAACACCACGACCATTCATGGGATTGAATTTGATGACAAAACAAACACCTTACAAGGACAAATATGTAGATGGACGATCCATGCGTTCCCAAGCTTTACCAGAAATTGAAAAAAGAAGTGTGCCCCGTATTGTGCAAGAAGTTCCATGTTTACCAGAAATTCAGAAAAGAAGTGAGCCCCGTATTGTGCAAGAAGTTCCATGGAGTCTCCATCTCTAGTATAGTTTAGAAAAATGCTTAAATTTTGATGATAATTGAAGATAAGGTGTCGTGTTTTTTATTTTTTAATTTTAACCAGGCCAAACTAAAGCCGTGCATTGCCAAATGCCAACTAAAGAAGCCTGATGTTAGGAGCAATCCATCATCATGGTCCAGTAGTGCCCATACCAAACCACCAAATTTATTTTATTTCTAATTTAACTATTTATTATTTTTATATATTGGAGGCCGTTAAGACATGAAAAAATTTTATTAACAGGTCGGATGCATACCCTCCGGCAGATCCATTTCTTGAGAGCAAAAAAAGGAATGGGGAGGCTTCTATTTTCACTTGAGCATTGGGATTTAGCCTCCCACTTCTATTTACCCAAAAATTATGTTTACACAAAAAGATGGAAGACCAACCCATGCAGTTAAGACAGCCTTCATTCAGCTGGACCTGTAGTCGAAACAACATTAACCCGAAACATAGAAGCCAGAAAAAGCACAAGTTAGCACTCCATATCAAGGTGTTGAATCAGAGCAGTGGTGGAGTCAGAAATTTTTGTCTTTAAACTTCAACCTTTAAAGAACACTCTAAGTTTAAATTTCAATCTTTAAGAGGCACTCATATGCAAATCAAGTAAATTTTATGGGCCTGTGTGCCTATAACATTGCTCCGCCACTGGATCAGAGCCCAATTGGAAGTCCTCTCTTTAATTTTGTAGTCCATTAAAGCTTTCATGGATGAATGGTCCCAAAATGCACCTTTGAGACACTTTTGTCCAGCATATGAGGGTGTATCTGTGACACTCAACTCTCTTATCTTTTTTCATTTTATTTAATTTTTGAAATACTAATATGGATCTGACCAAAGTTCTTACGTACGCTAATACCTTGTCCTAGATGGGGAGTCATAGACACCCAAACCAATGGATGGGATGGATGGAATTCAAAGAATACAATCTGTTGTCACAAAAGTACATCTTCACAAACAAACAGGTGACTAAGTTTACATTACGTTTTTAGAACATCCGGTGTGAACAAACACTCCAGGACCGACTGTTGTTAGAAACTTGGCTCTCTCTCTCTCTCTCTGTCTCTCACTTTCTTAACACACCAAGAAAATTGAATCAGAAGAAAAGAAAGACATAGAAAGAACACAAAAAGATTTTAAGTGGTTTAGAGACGACGTTTTCTTAGGTCCATGGCCACCACACAAAGCAGTTTCCACTATAAAAAAAAATTACAAAGTACAAGCTAAAACGACATCCTCTTAAACATGAGATTAGAGTGAAACACATAAAATAAAAAATTACATAAATACCCTTACAAAAATTAGGGAAGGCTAT
Organism: Nymphaea colorata; assembly: GCF_008831285.2. Lineage (NCBI taxonomy): Eukaryota > Viridiplantae > Streptophyta > Magnoliopsida > Nymphaeales > Nymphaeaceae > Nymphaea > Nymphaea colorata. The sequence continues at coordinate 5,301,492 of NC_045141.1, read as the reverse complement.
CAAGTGTGGATCAGACTCAACACTCCAACAGCAGTCACTGAAGCCATCATATTTTTAAAATTTTTTGAAGGGGCCAAAGTGATCCATTCTGAGGTCAGTTGGATGAAGGGAACATCTTATAGGAGAATGATCTCTTTATATCCTTTTGAGAAGAAAAGCTTTCATTTCATAAGAAGCAAATTTTTTCATTATTTAACTCCAATTATGACAACCTTCCCCTTCTATTTCTCATCTTACAGAAGACACTGTTGTTTAGAGTAGAGAAACATGCTTCCATATTTTCTTAATATGAAATAAAATAGTTTAGGAGATAAAAGGCTCTTTTGGATGGTACTCTTTGAAATGGGTCTGGAGATGGCATGAAGCCGGTAGCTTTATCAGAGGATTATTTGATCACCTATCTATGGACCACATTAAATTTCAAAACATCTCCATCTTTTTGAGAAATCTGCCTTTTTTTTTTTTACTTACGTAGTGTGCTTCTATAAAGGTGTACTATTGACTTGTGGTGACTATAATATCTTGTATAACTTGTTCACACGAATTACTTGCAAACATGACTTCCACTCATCTTTCTCCCATGAGGGTGGTAAAATATCATCTTTGTAAAAATAATTGCTATCATTGATATTTTTTTCTAATATTGTTACATAAACTAGGCTATATTTCTATGCTTAAAAAAAAAAATCACCAGGTTTCATACTTAATTTGTGTACGTCCTCCTATCCTGTAACATTTACACTTGAAAATACGAAAATTATGAGTGCCATAAAAATGTGATTGATACGGACAATCAAATGGATTCATAAACTTGGCTAGGCTGGCAAAAAATGTGTGTGCACTAGGAGGCTAGTTCCACCATAAACTGTGTAATCCGTATAATCAAACAGTAGTTCGCTGGGCTTTCCAAAGTATGTGAATGCACAATTGGAATGTGTACATTAGAAAATATGAGGATTATGAGTGTCACAATGGGTCTAAAGTATTTATCAAATATTTAATGAACAATATAACATCATCAATGCTAGATCAAATTTTAAAGTGTATTATTTTAGTTACCATATAATGCAACAAAAATCCCTAGGGTTTGGTAGACCAACTCGGGGCAATGGTTGGTCTACATCTCCAAGTGGCATAGGCTGCAATTTTTTGTGCAAGCTGAAGCAGCTTAAGACCTTGGAGGCAAAAGGGAAATAAGGGACGCCTCCAACAGGTTTGATGCAGATAGAGGCAAACAGTTTCTGTTTAGAACCCTAAGGCATCGATTCTATTTGCCCCTAAAGGGGAATCTAAATTAATCTGTCAAACTTAAAACTAAGAAGTACAAGCTAAAACGCCACACAAAGCTATTTCCACTGTCAGAAAAAAATTATCATTGAAAAAAATTTTAGCTATTTCCACTATCAGAAAAAAATTACAAAGTACATGCCAAAACGCCACACAAAGGTATTTCCACAAAAAAAAATACATAAATAACCTTACAGAAATTAGGGAAGGCTATCAAGTATGGATCAGACTCAACACTCCAACAGCTGGCTTCAGGCCATTATGTTTTTAAAAATTTTTGAAGGGCCCAAAGTGATTTTCTTTTTCTTTTTCTTGACTGCCAAAGAGTAAGTTAATTTACATTTCTCAAAATCTGGGAGGGTACACTGAACTGATGATAACCATGTGAAGGGTATTTTTTTCCCTAATTCTAAGGGCATCTTTTCGTCTTTCTAACTTGGGTAATTTGGCACCTGAACCGTTGACTTGAATGCTGGAGTTCGGGTATTCGATCTATTGACTTAGCATAAGGAAGAACAACTTATGCAAGATAAGTTCCACAGGGACAAATTGTCACCATTCTGAGGTCAGTTCTTCAATGCATAAATGGTTTACTCAAGTTCAATCAAATCAACTTTATGAAACTCGAACTTGACTTGTTTATAATCACGAGTTTTGAGTTAAGTTTGAGCTTAACAGAGAAAATTTGAGTCCAGCTTCAGTTGGCTCGACTCGTTTCACTGCTCTATCCACATGACACACACAAATGGACTTGCCCCCTATCTATAATGGTGAAACAAGTCAGTTGGAGTGGGGAAGCTTCAACCTAAGGATGTCAATATGTCTGATTTGAATTGGATGTCCAAGCCAACTGCTCCAAAAACATTTGGATGAGGAAAAGAAATTTACTAATCAATTAAAAAAATCAGATAGCATTTGAAATTAAGAAATGACATCCAATAGATTCAGACTCAAATATGCATAAATATCCGATCCGATATGGATTCAGTTATACAAAATGTCCAATTGAATTCAGATTCAGAAACACAATAATATCCGATCAGATCCAGGTCAGACTTAGTTTTAAATAAGATTCTATATTCAATGCTCTTATATTTTGCAAATCAGTCAGATTCAGTTCAAAATTTTGGATTCAGATTCAATTATAAAAATAGGATTCAGATCGGATTCTGATTGTGCCATCTGATTTCAGATTCAGATTAGGATGAGAAAAGAATGGATTTAGATCAGATTCAAATTATGAAATCTGATTTTGGATGAGGAAAAAAATTACATTCGGATCAGATTCAGATTGTGGAATCTGATTTCAGATTCAAATTTGGATTTGACTTTTTTTATTTGTTTCGGAGCTCAAAACCGACAGACGGTTAATAATATATTTTATTTCAAATATTTTTCATTTTTATTTCTTGTATTTAGGTCCATCGATTTTCAAGAAGAACAAGGTCAGTCGTTCTCTCGAGTCCTCCCAACTTCTCCAAGGGTATGGGTGATGACTGTTCACGATGCTCTTAATGAGAAGGTTGCCGAATAACTTCAACTTTTGCCGGCGGCCCAGCAATACCCAAAATTGGGTACGTACCAGCATGCTGGAGCTTGTGGACATTGAGAAATGGTTCCATATTTGGGTGGTGGCCTTTTGGATATGAGTAACTACTTAAAACTAAATATGAACTGAATCCGTATCCGATCCGATACTTATATATATCAGAATCTGAATCCGAATCCGAATCCAGTCGGATGTTATTTCTTAAATCCGAACACATCTATTTCTTAGTCAGAGATTAATTTTTTTTCATGTCTGTTTTTTCTTGTTTTGGGAATGGTTCAATTGGACATGTTATCAAAATGGAAAATGATATTTAAAGTCTATCCATCTTACCAAGTGAATGACAAGGCAGTTCCAATTCTTTTGCTTAGGTTACATGGAAAGGCATATGTCTAGATAAAGAGGTAGAAAGAGAGAGAGAATATATAATTTCGTGACAAATTGTCAATGATTTTGCAAAAATTGTCAAAAACAATGAAGGAATACAGAAAACGTATAAGAGAAAGGGAGGAAGGGGTGGTGAGACTCAAAAGAGGAGTTCGAGTTGGTAAGGCGATGTTGGTCAAGCTAATCCTCCTGATAAGGCTTGGACGCTCCTTTAAGCCAAAACTCCCTTCGAGTGGGATCCGTTAAAGCCACAAAGACGGGTAGCCTTCGCTTGTTGCAGGCCACATCAGCATTGGGATTGATAACCGCATCCACCATGGCCTCAAATTCCTCCATCTGAGGCATTATCTTCTTTTCCTCTTCACTTGGCATCATTCTCTCAGGTGTGCTTAATCCTTGAGCACTCACCTCAGGCCTGCTGACCTGCCCAAATGCAGAAGACACAAATCAATTCCTTGAAAACGTCACTAGTTTCATAATTTGTTGCGAAGTGTGAATGGTTATCATGCTTCAGTAGGCGTAGTAACAACAGTGTTTTCTTAAGCCATACCTCAAGCTTGTTCCTCTGAGGCATTGGCCACAGCTCCTGCTTCCAATGTGCAAATTGCAACCACATAGGCGTGAGAATGAATTATTAGAACCACATATCACATATGCTAGTGCAGATATAACTAAGCAAATGCATACACATTCTACCAGCCTCCTATGGAAGAAGTGTTAAAACATAAAAAAAAAACAAAAACTGAAGCATGTACCAGGTTGTGGTTTGGCATCGTGATGCCTGTTCATTCTCTGATGTTCTTGAGAGAAGATGGACTCTCAATATATAGGGTACAGGAGACCATTTTAGGTATGATAAACACGCAAATACTGAGTGATAAACAAAGTGTCAAGAAAAAAGGGATCAGATCTCTTATCAAGATCTGTTATTGTTATCCAGACTACATTTTAGGTGGTTAATGGATTGGGATAGAAATGATAAGAGTAAATCAGCAAAGAGTGATTTTATGGATATTCAAAATAAGAATATTGCTGAAGACATTGAGGATCTTGATGTCAATGAAAAGACGAGAATTAAGGAAGACGATGAGGATCTTGATATCAATAGAAAGACGAAAATTAAGGAAGACGTTGGGGAGATTGACAAAATCAAAATTACTGGAATTACTTAAAAGGGAGAGAGCAGATTTGTTCCATTATAACCTTCCTTTTTGTAATCCTTCATCCACTCCAAAAATTGTGGATCTTGTAAATATAAGTGAGAAATATTTTTTAGTGCTCTCAATTTTTCAAGAAATTGTGTATTATCATGATCTTGTACACCAAAAATATTGTAAACGACAACCTTTTTTTGTACTATATATATGTTGTTCAAAAGAATCAATAAAAACAAGTTCTCTCCAGCTTTATCTTTCGCGCATCCTCTGAATAAGTTTTCTCATGTTATCAGAGCAAAATGAGAGAGAGAAATCGACTGCTCCCTTCCCTTAACTCCAAAAAAATCCAAGCTTTTGTAGAGAGGTCCTTCAGACACCTGGAATTGGAATATTCTTCTGGTCGACAGCTAGAATCGCTTGAAGAATCAATGCCAGCCTTCCTCTCTACGGCCTGATACACCTTCGTCTCCAGCAAATTATTCCGGAGAACGGCGGGAAAGGAAGTCAGGGGAGGGCGTGTTTCTCGCCGGATTATTTCTGTACTCCGGCAGCAACCCCTATCGCCGGAATTTCTCAGGGTCGACTGAATTTCTCTGCTGCGGATGTCAGTGACGAGCCCATTGCAGATCCTCATGAATCATCTCCAGAAATCTCCTCTCGGCAGCTCCTGTTCTCATCCTACAGGTTCAGCTCGACAGCAGGTTCTCTCAACCCTTCACTGAGTCACAAACTCAGGCAGTCATATTTGCTTCTGTCCAAAGGCTTTGGTTTCTTCTCTGATTTAAGATGGCAAATGAGCTTCTCCATCGGAGGAAAGAGGGAGGAAATAGAATTTGGGTCTGTTAGTGAGGAAACAGAATCATCTACACCGACTTGTCATATGAGTATATATTCGCTTTGCAATGGGAGGAAAATTTAATATTACTCACATAGTTGATTTCTTGAAGAACAATTCCTCCCTCTTCTAATTCCAATTCAACCTCAGATTTTGGATTGAAATCCAATGCTACCTGCACACAGATTCTGCAAGCCCCATCTTGACATCGATGAATATGGATGTCATCTTCCATCGGTTCTCCCTAAGGCGCTCTGTTAATAGCTTGGAAAGTGCATCGATTCCATCAAAATACTGGCAAATTAGGAACCCCTAATCCAGATTGGCACTCCCATATTCTCCTCAATCGATAAAGAGCATCTTGGATCCCATCTGCTGGCAACCATGAGTATTCCACTCAGTTTCCATTCTCCCCTTCTAAAAACTACCCTGAGTTCGTCCTCACTGTGAACCCTTCCAAACCAGTCATTTCTTTGCTAGTTTTCATTTCATCCAAACTCTAGAAAATTATTTTTTAATGGAGGAGAAAGAATCAAACCTGATGAGGACTCACAGTGCTCCCCTTCGATTCTTTTTGTTATCAATTGAAATCTCCTGCTCTATCTTCTCGTCACCCACCGGCTGGTTGTCTTCAAGTTACCCCATTGCTGGTCTCCTGTAAATCATTCTCTACATTCCAATCATTCTGGGTCTAACGTTCCTTTTCAACTTCCATCTATCTGCCTATGGAGAAACCGAAACTTGTTATCCCCCAATTCTGGTTCTTCTTTTGATCTGGGTCTCTCCTTTGTTAACTCCTTAGCTCTCCTGACATAATGATAATCTTCAATTCTTTCCACCCATCTTTCTTTGCCACACCCTCTTGAGAAGAAACCACTAATTGATCAACTCTACACCGACTTGTAATATGGGTATATATTCGTTTTGCAATGGGAGGAAAATTTAATGTTACTCACATAGTTGATTTCTTGAAGGACAATTCCTTCCTCTTCTAATTCCAATTCAATCTCGGATTTTGGATTGAAATCCAATGCTACCTGAAGACAGATTCTGAAGCCCCATTCTTGACATCGATTGAGTATGGATGTCATCTTCCATCAGTTCTCCCCATAGCACTCTGGAAATAGATTGGAAAGTGCATCGATTCCACAAAATTACTGGCAAATTAGGAACCCTAATCCAGATTGGCACTTTCGTATTCTCCTCAATCTGTAAGAAGCATCTTGGATCCCATCTGCTGCCAAACATCACTCTTGCACTCAGTTTCCATTCTACTCTATGGAAATTTAACAGTTCAACCAAGTATTTGGTTAAGCATACTACCTAATTTTGAAGTGGTTCCTCAGTTATGCTGGAACTTTTGAATTCATGAAAGAACTTGGAAATTAATTTGAGGCAAGTAATTACCACCAAATTTCTCAAAACAGAAATGAAAGAAATGCTCTGTGTCATTTGATTGTGTTACTTGTTTGTCAAAAGCATAATTTATGTTGCACGAACAGCATGCTGGGGATTAGGCCCTCTACATTTGTTAAGCAAAATCAATCTGTGCAATGGAGAAAGATCAGCAGAGCTGCAATTAATGCGGACATACACGGTGATGTTTGCCAAGAGTTCACTCAACCCTTCAAAAGCACACAAAAGGAAGCAAACTAAAAAACACAGATACATGTTAGCAGTTAAACTGCACAAAAAGAGAGCTTAATTTCTATGTAAGACTCAAGAAGCTAAAGGCATATTATTTGACAATCATTTCTTTGGCGACTTACAGCATAACCAGTACTCAAATATTTAATTTACAAGAAAAAGAAGATCCAAATCACACAATTGATCCACTTGTAGGGCTATATACAGGCCAAGTCAAAATTGAGCTCGTTCAGCTTGGCTCGAGCACGAGTTTAGCTATACAAGGTCAGCTTGAACTCCATTTGATAGACCAAGCCACAGCTCGAGCATGACTCTTTTAAGCTCATTTCCCATTTGACTTGATTTCTTTTTTTGGTTTTAAGTTTGAAAAATTTCAAAAGAATGCCTAGATAAATGGTTTACTCAAGTTCAATCAAATCAATTTTGTGAAACTCGAACTTGACTTGTTTATAATCACGAGTTTTGAGTTAACCTTGAGCATAACCGAGCAAATTCGAGTTGAGCTTGAGTTGGCTCGACTTGTTTTACAGCTCTATCCACATGACAGACACAATTGGACTCATCCCTGTTTACAATGGTGAAACATGTCAGTTGGAGTGGGGCAGCTTCAACATAAGGTTGTTAATATGTCTCATTTGAATTGAATGTCCAAGCCAATTGCTCCAAAAACATTTGGATGAAGAAAAGAAATTTACTAATCAACTAAAAAATCACATAGGATTCGAAATTAAGAAATGACATCCGATTAGATTTAGATTCTTATTTGCATAAATATTCGAACAGATTCAGATTTAGTTATATTCAGTCGAATTCAGTTCAGATTCAAATATACAAAAATATCCAACCAGATCCAGATGGGACTTAGGTTTGAACAAAAATTCTATATTCAATGCTCTTACAGTTTGGAAATCAGCCAGACTGAGTTCAAAATATGGATTCAGATTCAAATTCATATATGAATATAAAAATAGGATTCGGGTTGGATTGTGATTGTGACATCAGATTTTAGATTCAGATTAGGATGAAAAAGATGGATTTAGATCAGATTCAAATTATGAAATCTGATTTTGGATTCAGTTTTGGATGAAGAAAAAAAATCAGATTCAGATTGTGGAATCTGATTTCGGATTCAAATTTGGATATAACTTTTTTTAAACTCATATCCAAACTCAAACCTGAGTATATAAGTATCCATCATCATCACCAACAGCTCATTCCAAGCAGCAGGTCTTTCAGTTGCTGTACCATTGCTTTCTTTGAGAAGATGGCCATCAATGACGTCTGAGATTGGAACAGGAAGTGCTTTGGGCCCCACTTGCCTTTCTTTCTTTTTCTGTCTAAAGCAATGTTCTTTGCAAGTGAGGACGTTAATGGATTGGATTTAAATTGGGTATACTCTTCACCATATCCGTTTCTTTAGGTATTCAAATTCAGATTTTAATAGAATGGAGAGATATCATGTCTGAATCTGAATTCACGATCTGGTTTCACAATCTGAATCCAAATTTTGAACTGTATCTAGAAGATTTTCAAAAGATAAGAGAATTGCATATGAGTAATTACTTAAAACAAAATCTGATCTGAATCCATATCCGATCCGATACTTATATATGTCAGAATCTGAATCCGAATCCACTCGGATGTTTTTTTTTAAACCCAAAGTGATCTATTTCTTAATCAAAGATTAATTTTTTTCACATATCTTTTTTTTTTTTTTTTGGAATGGTTCAATTGGACATGCGATCAAGATGGAAAATGACATTAAAAGTCTACCCATCTTACCAAGTGACAAGGCAGTTCCAATTCTTTTGCTTACATTACATGGAAAGGCACGATATCTAGATAAAGGTAGAAAGAGAAAGAGAACATATCATTAAGTGACAAATTTCAATGATTTTGCAAAAATTGTCAAAAACAAGAAAGGAATATAGAAAAGGTATTAGAAAAAGGGAGGAAGGCGGTGGTGGGACTAAAAAGAGGACTTCGAGTTGTGTGCGCCGGCCAGTGCATGCAACAATCATATGCCAAAAGAAAAAGAAAAAAGAGGCATCTTTAAAATTAGAGAGAGAGTTGAGGGATCCGTTAGAGCCACAAAGATGGGTAGCCTTCGCTTGTTGTGGGTCACACCAGCATTGGGATTGATAACCGTGTCCACCATCACTTCGAATTCCTCCGACTGAGGCATTATCTTCTTATCCTCTTCGCTTGACACCACTTCCTGAGGTGTGCTTAATCATTGAGCGCTCACTCTAGGCCTGCTGACCTGATCAAATGCAGAAGACACAAATCAATTCCATGAAAACGTCACCGGTTTCATAATTTGTCACAAAGTGTGAATGGTTATCATGCTTCAGTAGGCCTAGTGACAGCAGTGTTTTCTTAAGCCGTACTTTGGGCTTGTTCCTCTAAGGCACCGGCAGCAGCTCCTACTTCCAGTGTGAAAACTGCAACTGCATAGGTGTGAGAATGAGCTATTAGAACCACATATCACATATGCTAGTGCAGATATGACTAAGCAAATGCATGCACACTCTACCAGTCTCCTACAAAAGAAGTGTTGAAACATGGAAAATTAGAAAAAGAACTTACGTGATTGTGGTTCGGCATTTTGATGCCTGCATTCACGGGAAATGGAGCTTTCTCATTATTCATTCTCTGATGTTCTTGAGAGAAGATGGACTCTCAATATATAGAGTACAGGCCAGACTATTTTAGGTAAGATAATCACCCAGAATCCTACGTGATAAGTAAACTGTCAAGAAAAAAGGGATCAGATCTCTTATCAAGATCTGTTATTGTTATGCAGACTACATTTTCGGCGGTTAATGGATTGGAAAAGAAATTGTGTAATATCATGATCTTGTATACCAACAGTCTTGAAAGGGATAACCTTTTTTGGTACTATATATATTTTGCTCAAAGGAATCAATAAATACAAGTTCTCTCCAGCTTTATCTTTCACGCTTCCTCTGTTTTCTTCTCTAAGTTTTCTCATGGTATCAGAGCAAAACGAGGGAGGGAAATCAACGACTCCCTTCTGTTACCTCCAAAAAATCCAAGCTTTTGTAGAGAGGTTCTTTAGACACCTGGAATTGGAATAATCTTCTTCTCGACAGCTAGAATCGCCTGAAGAATCACCGCCGGCCTTCCTCTCTGCCGCCTGATACACCTTCGTCTCCAGCAAATTATTTCAAAGAATAGCGGGAAAGGAAGTCAGGGAAGGGTGCCTTTCTCACCGGATTCTTCCTGTTTTTGTTATGCAGATCTTGATAAAAATTACATGATAATACACTAGCTTGGAGTGTATTACCAAAGTGCGACATGGCAAGTCGCACTTTTCAAACTGCCATGTCGTAATCACAGGTTCTTTTGCCAATCCATAGTAAAAAAAAGGCAGGCTCATATCAAGTGAACTGAAAATATGAGGACCATATTTAGAATTTCTAGAAGAATCAAGCCCCTAAATACAATTTTTTCCACAATAGATCCATTCTTTTCACCTCTCCAATTTACTGCATCACATGGAGGAGTTATGTGTCCTATTTACTATCTTACTTTGTTTGAATTAATATGGAAAAATGAGGATGTGCTTCTCTTTTTCTTAAAAAAAAAATCTGTCAGTTCTTATCTCTGGTGTATAATATTCAAGTTCATCATAACAAAATATTCATTTTCATTTTGGCTTTTCAGCTTTTCAGGAATGAGAATGATATCTACGTGATACTTTGTTACATAAGACAATCAATGGATTATCCTGATTGAGTATAAACAGAATTTTAGACCAATTAAAATCGACGAGACATTCACCATATAATAGCAAGAGGAAGAAAGTCGTGTGGCTCCGACAGCTTAAAGAAACAAATTGAAACATTCAATGTGCCTTTATGTAATTTCTTCCAAATTGTAATTGGAAAGCAGGCTATAGCTTTTTTAGAGATAGAAATTGGGTATTATCATGATCTTGTATACCAAAAATCTTGTAAGCAATAACCATATTTTGTATTATATATATATATATATATATATATATATATATATATATATATATGTGTGTGTTGCTCAAAGGAATCAATAAAAACAAGTTCTGTCCAGCTTTATCTTTCACCCTTTCTCTGTTTTCTTCTCTAATTTTTCTCACAAAGCAACAAGATCTTGATTGGTAAGGGAACAATGAAATAAGGCAACTATGAGAAAGGCAGCTGTAGATAAACTTTTCCAACAGAAAAGTGAGGTAATGGAGACAATGCTTGTGATTGTACCTAGGAACTTGTGAGGAGTATGACTCATTCTTGGAAGTCTTGTAGTTTCGTAACTTATGATGGCTGTGAAGGGTAAAACCTATAGATTGGACTTGAACCATGGCTTCCATGCACGCTGTGAGAATTTGGAAGGTCTCCGTTCTCAAAGGTTTCTTAACCATTGAGAAGAAAAGACCAAAAATTTACAAGAAGATGGTAACTGAAACTTACTTAGATTCCTAACTTAGTCAGACTCTCATACAAGCCAAGATTGGAAGGTTGCGTTGGTTTTACAGTGCCAATTTTGATCCCCATTCTTCCATCCTTTCTGGGTATTTGGGATTTTTAAGTGGTGGTGGGACAAACATATAATTTCTGATGGTGGTGGGACAACCATATAATTTCTGAGAAGCAGCATCTTTAAACGAATTCCCATTCCTACTGTTTGTTTTGGCTTTTCGATTCACATTCAGTCATGTCAGTGGAAGCTTTATTTTAAAGAAAACGGATCGAAAAGTCAGAATTTCAAGACCCAAACCTTGAAATGTTCAAATTTTTTACTGTAAATTTCACGGAAAACATGAATTTCATTGCTTCAGACAATCAGAATCCTAATTTTTGACCTCAGCTGTTATTTTGGTTATGAATGCGACCGCTCTTTGAAACCTTAATTTGATGTCCAAACTTTGGTGAACTTCGGCCCAATTATATGGAGTAGGCCCATGAGGTCTGCCTCATAGTCAATTGAAAATATGTTAAGCATATATTAAGTGTTTTATGAAAGGAAAAAAAATTTAGCTCCGCCCCTGATTGCAGAAGACAAAAAATCCCACAAAATTGAAAAAAGAACAGACAAGTCATGGGCTTGGTGCTGGGTGTGCAGGGCACCATTGATCTCTCCATCTGACTATCCGTGTAAGTTGTGGCCCCTTGTTTTGCAGTTACCTCTGTTCTAATTTTCTTTGCCCTGTTGTTATCTGAGCCAAGGACACCCTTTGGATCATGTCACCTATGCTATGGAAAAGTGCAGCATGGCTTGAGTTTGACAGGCAAGTTCGAGTTAGCCAGTATTTAACTGTTCCTTTACTATATATCATTTCTAGCGTAGGTAGCATATCTTCGTGGCTAAAAATATGGAATGAATAAAAATTTTTACCATTAAAAAGACATGTTTTTTTCCTTTGTATCCTTGTATTGCCGAATGCATTGGAAGAAGCAGCATATATATGGAAGAACCAGCACCAAAGGAATTACAACAGAACAACTACAAAGAACCAGCACCAAAGGAATCGCAAACGAACGACTACCGCAAATAGAATAAGCTTCAAACCAAACCATGCAATTGTTGTGACCTGGAACCAAAATTTTCAACAAATTAGCCAATATAATCAAATGAACATATTGTGAATGAACAAATTGTACAAATATCATGAATTTTTCGTATAGGTTAAGTTGATCTTTTACATACAAGAAATTGCAAGAAAAGATGAAGAAGTCTTCCAAAATAAAAGCACTACTTTCTGTCAATAAATATGAACCTTACTGCCTTGTAGATAATAATAAGAATCATAGTGGGGTACTAAGTTGAGCAGTACTACTTCGAGGCAACCCTTTAAATGCATTTTGAAATATTTTCGATACCCACTCCGAAGAAGTGCCACCCCAACCCAGACTTTCACTTGGAGTGACCAAATGCATTTCAAAAATATTTTTGTATACCCATTCAAACATGCTCTTGTTCACAATTACAAGATTGGTTTGATTCAATAAGAAAGAAGATGAAATGGTTGTAAAAGATACTTTCAAACTTTTTTATTTACTTCCTCAAATTGAATACAAGAGAACAAGCACTTAGGTCAGATGATTTTCTTTTTAAACAATTTGAGAAGTTTTTTGCTACCTGAAAGTTTAAGTATCCTTTATAATTATTTCTTTTCAATAACAAACTCACACTCGGTTGCTCCAAAGAAGAAAATAAAGAAAAAAAAAACAGTAAAACACTCAGGTTTCGCAGCAGATCCTTAATTCAGTGTACCAAAAGTTTGGATGGGATAACACAATATCCATCTACATTTTGGCCAATGGATGGCTGGTCATAACCCCCTTAAGACATGCCTTAAGCTAATACAAACTAATGTACATAGCTCAAAGCCCTATAGACTTGGGGAATGAGGGGTCTTAATGCTTCTTTTGTTTTGACTGGTGAGTTACATAAAATAAAGTAACTATAGACTTGGGGAATGAGGGGTAGCAATAACTCGTTCAAGTTTAAATAAAGTAACTGCTTCTATTACATAAAATGCTGTTAAACAAAGAAATTTAAACTTGTGCTTTTAGTGCACCACTAAAAGTTAGATGTGCATTTAGAGGAGTTCCATAAGTTTTTGGATTCAGGTTCGCTTCGAATTTGAACTCAGAATCGATGACAGATTTGAATCCAAATCACTAATTAGTTATGATTCAAGTATCGTATGTGACAAAGGATTTGGAGACTACCCGATATCTGACTCGAATCGGCATCCCATAGGAGGCATTTATTTGGCCGTGGATCTGAGATCCCCTCGGATCTCAAATCTTTTTTCTATATGACCCACTGTTCAAACAAACAGTGGATTCCATGTGAGTGAAGAATGTGGATCTTAAATCCAGGTTTCTCCCTAAAAACTTATGTCTTGAGGTCGGACGGAAGAAGGTCTCAAATCAAATCTACTGTTTTCACGGAAAGAGATTGGGTCCTCCTTCGAATATCTTGACCCAAAAAATGGACTGGACTCGGAAGAGACGCAAGTGTTCGTTTTTTGTGGAAGCCCAGCTTACCATTGTCTTCCTTCTCTAAGAACAATAAGAAGGAACTATGGCAGACCAAGAAAAGAATGATGGTGACATCAGTAATTCGGAAAATTCTCAGGTGATGACTGATTCCTTCTTTTTACATCATTCTGATAATCCCAAAAGTGTGTTGGTATCTCAAGCACTTAACGGAAAAGTGTGTAAAGTGTGTTACACGTATAATTTTCTTCTCTCTCTCTCTTCCTGCAATGAGCGAGGATTAAATCGTTCAACTCTCTCTTTCTCTCGTTTGCTCGCTCATGGGGAAGAACAATGGAAGCAACAATGGTGGTGGGTGCAACCCCAAATCAAGAATGGGGAGGCAGAAGATAGAGATAAAGAAGATAACCAATGAGGAGGCTCGTCAGGTCTGCTTTTCGAAACGGCGAAACGGGCTCATGAAGAAGGCCGGAGAGCTCTGCATCCTCTGTGGGGTAGAGATCGCCATCATCGTCTTCTCCCCCGCCGGCAAGGCCTTCTCCTTCGGTGACCCCTCCGTTGACGCCATCATCAACCGCTTTCTCGACCCTTCCTCTCACGTCCCCGCCCCTTCCGATGCTCACCGTGCGTCCACCATTGAGGAGCTCAACCGCCAGAACGACGAACTCATCCAGCAGATCGAAGCGGAGAAGAAGCACCATGTCCTGCTGCAGAAGCTGCACCGCAGCGAGGGGAGCAGCCGCATGGGCAGCCATTTCTGGGACGCCGACGTGGAAAACTCCTCACTCGATCAGCTCGAAGAGTTGAAGGCCGCCTTGGAGGAGATGAGGTCAGCACTAGCCAAGCGTGCCAACGAGCTCACTACGGGAATGCCGGTGATGCATCTACCAGCTACCACCGGTCACCATCACCAATTTCCTCCGACGTCGCTCCCTCCTCCTCCATATTCTTCTGCCAGTTCCTCCGCTGCTCCTCTGCCATCCAGCACCTTCCTCGTTGGCCACAACAACAACTCCATGACCATCCCCTTCACTGATAACAGCAACTCGTTCATGGTGTCCTCGTCGAACTCTCACAACGTGGAGAACCTCTCGCTCGAGCAGTTTGAGGAGTTCATGAACTCCCTGAAGGAGATAGGAATCGTGATTAGCAAAGAAATTGCTGCCAGTATTGCTTATGCTACTTCTGCTCAAGATGTATGGAAAGATTTAAAAAACAGGTTTACTTAGAGTTTAGCACCAAGAATATATCAACTGCAGTTCTATATGTCGACTTCAACAAGAGACTCTATCAGTTACTGTGTACTACACAAACACTAAGGCGTTATGGGTTGAACTTAACTCTTATTCTCCCATACCGTCTTGTTCATGTGGTGCTATGAGAATTTACTCATATCATATTCAAAGAGAAAGAGTAATCCATTTCTTGATGGGGCTAAACGACTCATAGGGAGCAATTCGTGGTCAAAACTTACTACTTGATCCCTTGCCCAACATTAACAAAGTTTATGCTTTAGTTCTACAGGAAGAAAAATAACGTGAAGCAAGATTCACTTCGTCACATTCCTCGTCACTAGTTCAGCCTCCACTGGAACCTGGCCGAGGGCATCCCCTGCAGCCACCGGATCTTCATTGCCACCGACTTCATTGTCATCGACATCAGTGCTATATAAGACAAACAGTTCATATATATAGTGACACGGACAGGGCCGAATGCCCAAATGATTGATCGATAGTCAACATTTATATGCAGCCTTCTTGGGACTGAATCTTGTTGCAGGAAGTTCAAAGAAACAGCAAGTTGTTTCTGTGTCTAGCATAGAGGCTGATCGAATGTCATGCAGTGGCCAACAAACATATAAGAAGATGCAACGTGATAGACGTATTTCTATTTGAACTTGGAATAAGAACGAAAAAAATCCACCATCCATATGGTGTGACAATGTGAGTGCAAAATATTTAGTAGCTATTCCAACTTTTTCATAATAGAAGCCAGCACATTGAAGTGGATGTTCATTTTGTTGGGCACAAACTTGCTCAAGGCACCATTGTTGTGAGATGAACATCATCCAAAGAGCAGATTGAAGGAGGTTGCAGGCAATCAGATCTTAGTGGTAAGACTGTTGGGATAGGCTTGAGCATCAAGCTGGCTGGCTAGATAAGAGTCGGACTTAAGCTAGCATGACACCTAAAACTTGAGTTCGGGCTTGATTCAATTCAAATAAAAAAAATATTTTTTAAATATAAAATATTTTTTTTACTATAAAAGATATTTTTAATAATAAAATATATATCATTATTAAAATAAAAATAATATTATAAAATATTTTGAATGGAGCCCCGTCGAATCAACCAACTAATCTTTTTTGACCTGCTGGATGCATAGCCCTATGTGGGGAGATAGGCTTGGGTTTGAGGATTGAAAGTTAACAAAGGCACAGGAGGTCCCACCCCCCCGTTGGTTTGAAGTTTCGACTTAAATAGCGATTCTCTATTTGGAACTCCGTCTTGGTTTGAAGTTTTGATGTAAGTTGTGCTTACTCTAAACTGACGGAGTTACAAAGAACTTGTAGTGATCAATTTGCATAGTTTTTCAACCCTTGGACTTTTTTTTGGTGTAGCCATTGGCCTAATGGTTGACTGCTCTGTTTTGGTTCTCGGGCTTCTATCTCTTGGTGTATGTGCCATCCACCCACATCCCAAGTGATCCATTTTCTTCCCTATGAGTTCCCCGCAATCTGCAATCTTCCGTCGTTATGGGTTCAGTACTTAAGGGTTTGGTACTTCTTAGACAGAGAGAAAGTTGTGTGGGTAAAGAATGGAAGGACATTTTGGTTATCTGTTTAAGAGAAATGTCCTTTACAATCTTTTTATTTTTTTATTTCTATTTTTGTCTTTACAAAAAGGTTTTTTTTGTGTGTGAACTAAGGGTATTTTAGTTATTAATCATAGTTGCGCACGAAAATTTGTGCACCAGTATGGTCCATATTACCAGGTTTGCTATTTGAGGCTTTTCTTCTGAACTAAGGGTATTTTAGTTATTAATCATAGCTGCACATGAAAATTTGTGCACCAGTATGGTCCATATTACCAGGTTTGCTATTTGAGGCTTTCCTTCTCGGTTTAGATGGTCTTATTTGTTCACTGCATTAAGTATTGCAGCGTTTCTTGGACAAACCAAGGCATGATGTATCTTCTTCAGAGAAATGGGCTTGGGCTGAATGGGGTTGCAGTGACCCATGGGATGTTCAATTACTCCATAGCCAGGACACCGCCTCTGTCTTGCCCCTTAGTTATCGTTTAGATGGCGGTCCAGACCCACTTCCCTCTTCAACTCCTCCTGCTGACCATCTCCCTGGGGTTGTGCATGAGCTCAGCCATGGCCCATTGTATGGCCAACGCCACCGTCTCGGTGCAACCAAACATCACATCCTGATACACCATAAGGACAATATTTAATTAATTATAATTAAATGCAGCAACATTGCCGCTACCAATAAGCAAAAAAATAAATAATAAATAAATTTCCATTTTTTGGTCTTATTATTTTGGATTGTTTGGTGGCAAGCGAATGAAAGATGTTGACCTAATTACTCTGAACCAATCATCTTGATGGACTTATCCAGCCAGCCATGTTGGGCCAAACACTTGCACTGTAATTCTCAAACTTTGTAGAGTTGATTCTGTCGTGACAGCTAAAAATATACTTGTTGGTGGCACTCTACCGTCTGCTGTCAACAAGAAAATGGCCCACTTATATATATACATATACATATATATATATTCTATTTTAGTTTGCATCTAAAAATAATTTTTTACAAAGCTATTGAATTATGGAACGTTGGAATCGACTGAACAACAGTGGTTTTCTTTATTTGAAGCAAAAATTTCAGATTTTTTAAGCAAGCCAACTGCGATTCACTCTTGGCCTCTCTTAGTTAAACTCGGATCGATCTCAACTTATCTAATAAACGAGCCGTGTTCGGGTTAAAGTTAAGTAAACGAGTAGAGTTCTAGCTTGGCAAGCTCAACTTACGTAAACTTGAGTAAGATAAATAAGATAACAAAGATTATTTTACAACATCATCACGACAATAAACAGCTACATCAGATTTCCCCCTTGCTAGCAAGTTCCAACTCAATCCGGCTGTTTCTACTCATGTTCAAATTGATTTTTTTTTTTAAATAATGGCCTGGCTAAGCTTCAGCCCAATCTTGGCCTGAGTTTAGCATCAGCAGTTTGACTTCGAGTGAAGTTCGAGCCAACAAAACTGCATATACTTATATCTTATCTTGATTTTGGGTACCGTTTGGCAACAGTAACAGTATGTAACTATTCTATATATCTGTCACAAATATTATGCTGATTTATGTAATATTATGTTACAACATTCCATGAATCTGCCCTAAATATTAGGGCAGATACATACCACAATAACATACTGTTGTGATTACCAGTCGACCCGTACTTCCTGCTTTGTTCCTAGAGCTGCATGCATTTAAATTATGTTTTGGTTTTTTATTTTTTTGGAGCATCAGCTTATCTTCCACAGGTATATATGATTGTGATATTTATACAGTCTTATGTGAAATAATTGCTTATTTATGTGCTTTAACTTATGTATGCTGGATTCTTGTCATTCCAGTAACATAGTTATCCAAATACTAGAATCTGTATGTGATGGTCACATCTACTGGATCAGTGATTTGTTATCAGCTACAATATGTATGACCAATCACCAGGTTTGATTACTAGACTGAAGGAAGATATAAGCATCCGAAATATATGTGCAGCATACTAAGTGCGTGATTGAATTTTTATACTCATGTACAGGCCTGAATGTGACAAACAACATTTAGGAAGCACTTTGATAAAAGGTAAATCCATTCAATTGATTAAAACATCAATAGAATATGTTACGAAACATTGCCAAAAGAAAGCTCATTAAATTCACGTTCTTTTGTTGCTATGATTTTCGATTGTTGATTTTTGGCTTTTGCCTTTTTACTATTGGGTAAATCATTAAGCTATTAAAATTCCACAACATCTAACAGGATATTATGTATCAAGCTGAAATTGCTAGTAGTACTTCAGACAGACCCACAGTTACAATACACACCAGGGACGGATGTTTTAAGAAATTCAAACATTGATATGTAAATTTAATAAATTTTAGTTTAACGTATATAAAAAAAATTGAAAAATTCTATTTTGGTGCCTATTAAAATTTTGAAACTATAGTTTGGTTCTGACACACACATTTCAACATACAGAGCACTGATATGCTTGTGCAAGTAATGTTGATCTTATTTTTCTTGTGGATTAAATATTTGAGTACCGGTTATGCTATAAGTTGCCAAAGAAATGATTGTCAAATAGTACGCTTTTTGGCACCTTCAGTCTTACATAGAAATTAAGATCTTTTTTTGTGCAGTTTAACCGCTAACATGTATCCATGTGTTTTGGTTTGCTTCCTTTTGTGTGCTTTTGAAGGGTTGAGTCAGTTCTTGGCAAACATCACCGTGTATATCAGCATTAGTTAATTGCATCTCTGCTGATCTTTCTCCACTGCACAGATTGATTTTGTTTCACGATTAATTCCCCAGCAAGCTGTTCATGCAACATAAATTCTGCTTTTGACTGACAAGTAACAAGTAATACAATCAAATGACAGAGAGCATTTCTTTCACTTCTGTTTTGAGAAATTTGGTGGTGATTCTGCGGTCGACTGCTGAATGTTTGTTTCTTGGTCCTGATCAAGCAGCAACAGGATGCATTACTTGCCTCAAATTAATCCCAAAGTTCTTTCATCAATTCAAAGTTTCTAGCATAACCGAGAAACCATTTCTAAACTAGGTATTATGTGTTGGTGGTGATGCATGAGTCTTTTTCTTGGTCTTGCTGGTATCTTATTTCATTTTACCACTTTTCAATTCTATTCAATTTCAAACCAAAGTTGTCAATTGCCCACCTGTTTAAAAAAAAAAGTTGTTTTTAATTATTTTTTTATACTGTTTATTTATTTTTCAAAAAGAATATAATTTTTCATATTTTATGTTATTTGCTAGGCAACTTCATCCACTCATTCCAAAAGCTGATTTTGTCAAGTCACGAGCAAATTTCAAGCAAATTTCAAAGTCAAGGTCAACGTACATGTTATTCAAAGTTGAAGGCCAGCCAGTCTTTGAAGAATTTGCCAGTTAGCAAGACAGCAAAGCTTTGGCTTTGCCTTTTCGGACTTTCAAGACATCGGCATCTCACCATGATGGCTAGCTGTACTGAGTGCCCATTGATTCAAAAATCAGATAGGAAATTAATGGTTGATGAATGAGGTCTTATATTTTATCACTCAACAACTTCATTCATATTTTGCCCTGTATTAAGGGCAGACAATGGAGCATGGCAGAAATGGTCTCATCAGCCAGAAGGATAATCGATATGTTCCCCTTGTAGTGATTGACACAATTAACTACTTACAGAAGGCAGTTGGTGTGCAAAATAATCTGAACTTCATCATCATATATAGAAGAAAAGCAATGTTCTCTTGCATGTGCGTCATCCCATAATCAGTTTGGTCATGCAATGGCAGGAAAACTCATTCTAATTTTCCTCCTTAGAAGTATTTTTGCAGCATGGATATTTTTTGAGTGTCCCACGAATCTATCCCAACAATTGGAGCAGGTTTGTAAAATAATAGTTCTAGTGCTCAAATGAACCTTTCTCAATCTTTGGGGCAAATTCATGGGACACTTACAAAGTTTCTCTACCGTTAAATGATCCCTTAAGTCATAATAATACACACCAAGCTTTTATGGACTCCTCAATAATACGGTTATGTCTTTGATCTATTAGAAAACCTAGTGGCAACTGACTTTTTGCCATGGTTTTGTCTGTGGATAAGTGTAATGGCCATGCACTGCACAGTGCATTTACTTAGATTGAAGCCTTTGGCATTCAAGATGCTGGGCGGAGTAGCCCAGCGATAAATGCAGCTGACTCACTCAATGTGAGTCAATTCTTTGGAGGTCTTCGGTAGGAAATTCTACTTAATCCTCATCATATTTTGATCCATGATAAGCCTTAGGTCTGAACATGACTTTTGAATATTATCGGATCTTCGGATAAAGAAAAAATTAAAAATCCAAATTTCGTTTCTGAAAAAAATGAATTGAAGAATATAAAAATTAATTAACAATAAAAAAGAAATATCACATAAGGAAAGAACTACGTCGAGTTTGACCACTGAACGGAAGCATTTAATATACTGGAAATGCATGTCTCGTCCCTTTCGAGCCGATTTGACTTTTAAATACCCAACTAAATCTGAATCTAACTTTTAAACACACAGTCGGTTGCCGCAGCTACTTGGCCAAAGGAAGACATCCTCAGCCCTTGTTTCTCTGTGCAATCATGGTGAACGAAGTTGAAAAAAAATATGAATCAATAGCATTCATATTCAACACAGCCAGCCACAAGAGTGTGACTGAGACACTGAAAAAAAAAAATCAGCTTTTGAAATGATTGGATAAAGTTGGCCTAACTCCAGTCCGGTGATTTAGATGATGTAGTTGCGAGTCAAAAAAAATATTAAAAATTATATTATTTTTGAACATAATTGAACAAGGTATAAAAACTAATAAAAAAACAATAACAGGTGGACAGAATCAAATTGATTGTCATTTTTTCACTGTAGGCATTTTTTCACTCTTTTTTATTGTCAAACTGCTTGTTTCAACTTTCTAATTCCTATTTATTTCTTATCCATTTTTTTAATGTCGCCTTATTAGTTTCTCATTTATTCGATTTTTCTCTGACTTTTAAATTTTTTCCATTTTTTCAAAAAATGTACCATATTTTTCCATTATTTTTATCTGTTTTAAGCTCGTCCATGAGAAAAAGCTCTCCACTTAAAAGGAAAAAACAATCTTTGTGACTATGGTCGAAGCGCAGCTTTGGGAATCTTAAAAAAAAAATTCAAATTGGTAACTTTCATTTGGACTGAATAGAGTGGAAAACTGGTAAAGGAAAATAAGATAAGGGCCGCCAACAGAAAGTCATGTGGATGTGATCATTAGTTGTGCGGCTGGATTTGAAATTGTGAGGCAATATGTTTCAAAGCAATAGACCTGAGTCTTCTTCAATTTGTAAAGAAACACACAAATTTTGTAGAAGTTAATCCATACATAAATTAAAGACCTACCTTCTTCGTCTGTTCATGCATGTTTTGCATAGAAAATTGGACAGACATGGCAACCACCGGCCGGCCACCTCAGCTGCTTGCCTTTCTTTTGTGTTTGTCCCCCTTCACCTTCATTGTGGTTCTCGGTCAAGGGGAGGTTCCCTCAGCCTTTGTTTCTCTGAGCAATGTGACTGATCAATTCGCATTGCTGTCTTTCAAATCCCTCGTCACTAAAGACCCTCATAATGTGTTATCAAATTGGAATTCCAACATCTCCTTCTGCGACTGGACTGGAGTTTCATGCGGTCGTGGTTCACAAATGATAGTTGCTCTGAACCTTTCTGAAAAGGCACTTGAAGGTACTCTCTCCCCATACATCATCAATCTCTCCTTCTTACAGGTTCTTGATCTCTCGAATGACTGTTTCCATGGTCAACTTCTCATTGATTTTAGTCATCTCCCTCTGTTAGAAAAACTTTTCATAAGCAAAAACAATTTTGAAGGGTTGATCCCGCAAACGCTGAGCCATTGTCCTCGTATCCAAGTACTTTCGGTAATAGAAAATGAATTTTATGGAAGCATTCCAGAGTTCCTAGGCAGTTTGCTGGAACTCAAGCACATAAACCTTTATGGTGACAGGCTCACCGGCACCATTCCAGTCACTTTTGCCAACCTGTCAAAGTTGGAGCACCTTAATATTGGTCAAAATCATATGCACAGGAACATCCCTTCCGAGTTGGGAAGCATAACCCGTTTGACATTATTTAGTGTGGAAATGAACAATCTCACGGGTACACTGCCTAAGAGCTTGTTTAACCTATCTGCTATTGAGACTTTGAGTTTCATGACCAATAAACTAACAGGGCATCTCCCAAACGATGCTGGCTGCTTCCTGCCTCCAAGGACTCTATATGGGTACAAACAATTTTGATGGCCCGCTCCCGGCTTCTCTTTCTAATGCTACAAGACTTCAACTTCTTGCTGCAGAAAACAATAAATTTAGTGGTATGATACCATTAGAATTAGGTAGTCTGTCACAACTCAGGCACCTTATCCTTTGGGGAAATATGTTGACCAATGTCCCTGGCAACCGTGAGCTCCCCATTCTCACATCCTTCACCAACTGTCGACTGCTAGAGGAAGTTGATCTGTCACAAAACCTTCTGAATGGCATTTTTCCGGCCTCTGTTGGAAATCTCACAACTACCTTGTGGAGACTTCATCTTCCCTCTAATCTTATTGAAGGTACTATCCCATTGGGCTTAGCCAACTTGACCAAGTTAATTTCCTTAGATTAGAGTTCCAACAAAATAAAAGGGCTCATTCCACCAAATATATGACAGATGCACAGCCTACAGCTATTGTATCTTGATAACAATGCATTAGAAGGCCCCATCCCACTATCGATCTACCAGTTGGTCTGCATATATGTTCTTTATATTGATCACAACATGCTAATTGGGTCAATTTCAAGCTCTATAAACAATCTCAGTATTTGCAAGAGCTGGATCTAACATCAAAAAATTTGTCATCAACACTACCACCTAGTATTTGTGAGTTGAAGGACTTGTTGAATCTATACTTGTGGGACAACTCCTTCACTGATCACCTGCCTTTGGGTCTCGGGAATTTTGCCACCATGAACCACATGGATATCTCTGCAAACAAGCTGAGTGGGGAGTTTCCTGCATCATTATCAAAGCTCCAAATGCTAGAGTATTTGAATCTCTCTCGGAACACATTTGATGGTCACATTCCTGAACAACTTGATCACATGCTAAACCTTGACACTATTGACCTTTCCCATAACAAGCTTTCCGTTGAGATACCAAAATCATTGGAGAAACTTCAACACATCCAGGTCTTGGACTTGTCCTTCAATCTATTGGAAGGAGAGATTCCAACTGGTGGAATGTTTGCAAACCTTTCTGCCGAGTCATTCCTAGGGAACTATGCACTCTGTGGAGCTCGCAAATTCCATGTCCCATTGTGCTTAGACAAAACAGAGAGGCAAAGTGAGAGCAATGCGGCCAGAGTCATTACCACTTGCACAATTGGAGGCTCAGCACTTGTGGTCTTTGTTTGCACACTCAATGGTATCTCATGCTGTAGAAAGAGGGGGTTGTTGAAACGTCCTTACGACATTGAAAGATTACGAAAAATTACACTCCCAGTGATTTCTTACAGAGAGCTATTGCATGCAACGAACAATTTCAGTGATGCAAACGTTCTTGGGAGTGGAAGCTTTGGTTCAGTGTACAAAGGAATTCTAGCAGATGGAACGACAGTGGCTGTTAATGTCCTTAATTTGTCATTTGAAGAAGCATCTAAAAGTTTTGACATTGAATGCACTATCTTGCGCCAAACCAGGCACCAAAACTTTGTTAAAGTCATTACGTCTTGCTCTAATGAAGATTTCAAGGCTCTAGTTCTCCAATACATGCCCCTTGGGAGCCTCGAAGTCTGTCTACATTCGGGTGCCCATCACTTGAATCTCTTCCAATGATTGGAAATCGTGATTGATGTTGCTTGTGCTTTAGAGTATCTTCACCATGGTTACTCGAAGACCATACTTCATTGTGATCTGAAGTCACTTAATGTACTTCTAGACGAAAGCATGACTGCATACATTAGTGATTTTGGCATTGAAAAGTTCATAGTTGGTCACAAATCATCGACTCTTACCACCACCCTTGGAACCATGGGATACATAGCGCCAGGAACTATCTCTTAATGTGTTTTCTTTTTATCAATTTTGTCTTCGTTATTGTGCGAGTATTATATTCTGTTTCTTTAAATCAACACACCCTGGCTTCCTGTTCTCTCATGTGTGTGTGCACTTGTATGTTTGTGTGCATTCTCTCTCTTCAATAATGCTCTCATAGATAGATTGAGAAAGGGAGGGGGTTGTGTATGGGAGGGTTCCAGGAGGAGTGAGGTGAAATAAAGAGATAAAGAGAGTGAGAAGTTTTACTTGCAAACTTGGCCATGCACCCACCAATTGGGTGTCGCTTGCAAAAATACACCCTCCATCGCCATCGTCTCCACAGGGAGTGGAGAAATCCTGCATTTCTTCACCACTCACACTGCCCAGTTCTTTCTCTTCACCATGTCGTGCAAGGTTATCTGAAGATCCTGGGAGAACATGAAAAGGAGCTGAGGGCATTTTTTACTAGAGGAGATTCAGAGGTCGAGTAAGGTGGCATTGGATTTGGGCAATTTTCAGATTTTTTAGACAGTCCTGTGAAGAGATACGGAATTTACAAGTGCCACAGGTTTCTTGAGGACCCTGCTACAGAGAGACTCGCCTGCTACAGAGAGACTCGCCTGCAACCCAGACAGTCTTCAGCTGGGAATCCGCAGCACCAATATCATGGCCGACGCTGCTACAAATCAAAGAGATGAAACAATCAAGGGAGCCAAGTCCACCGAGCATAATACCCTGAAAATTACCTCCACCCCACTCAATGATGCTAACTATTTGAGTTTTGCAAAGGCTGCTCGCTTGGTTCTTAGTGGAACATCAAAGGCATGATATATTAAGGGGAAAATCAAAGCTCCAGCTACTACTGATCCCAACTATGATGAATGGGAATCAGAGAATGACATGGTTATGGCGTGGCTGCTCAACTCTATGGAACCATCCATAACAAATCTGTTCACATATCAAGATACCGTGCATGGAATATGGGAGGCTCTAAAAGAACCTTACAGTGAGCAAAATAATCTTGCTCAAGTATACCAGATACAATGCGAGATTGCCGATCTCACCCTCCATGACCAAGATGTGCAGCAGTACATTGGGAGACTCAGGAATCTATATGATGAACTCCTCCAATATCGACCAGTGACCTCTGATCCAGTCATTTACAAACAGCATTTTGAAGAAGATCAAATCTTCAAGGTCCTTGTTGGATTGAGTGAGGACTATGAAGCCATAAGGACTCAAATCCAGAATACTATGCCACTGCCAAAATTCAATGCTGTTTGTCAAATGATTCAGAGAGAGGTGTGAAGGTGAAGAGTCATGAGCGTCTCTCCTCAAACGGACTCCATAGAAGACAGCCAAGAAAGAATGGCATGCCTTTCACAATCGGCCACTAATCAAGGCATGCAAAGGTACCTCTCAAACACAGAGAAAAAGCACAGCAAACTTAAGTGTACTCACTGCAGGAAATTGGGTCACACACGCGATCACTGCTGGGAACTTGTGGGGTGACCAAGGAAGGAAAAGGGATCTTCTTCAATCCCAGACAAAGACGTCAACCTTGCAAACTTTGTCACCAAAGATGACCTGGAAAAATTCTTTGAGAAATTCTCTTAAGCAAATCTAGTATCTTCCCAAACCAGTGGGCGACGTCTCAGAAGGTAAGTTCTGTGCCTTATTGACTACCACTAAAAATAAATCCTGGACAGTTGATTCTAGTGCTACTGATCAAATGACTAATGATCCCACAAGACTTGCCGATCTAAATAAGGAACTTCATCGTTCTGTTTTTTCTGCTGATGGGTTATCTATGGTTCTTGCTGAGTTTGGAAAAACATTCTTCCAGAAAAATATTAGTTCCACTTTACTTGTTCCTAAGCTTGCTGACAACCTTATATCTGTTAGCAAAATCTCTCAAGATTATGATTGTCTGGTTGTTTTCTCCAAGAAGGATCTAACGTTTCAAGACCCGAGCACAAAGAAGGTGATTGGTAAGGGCCAACGCCATGGTGACCTCTACACTTTGGACACCGATAGTTTGAGTTTTTTCACCAAATCAAAATCAACTCAAACGACGGACTATCAAATTTGGCATGCTTGATTAGGGCACATATATGATCGGAACCTCAGTCCCCTCATCCCTTCCCTCACCATTGATGATAATAAAGCCTGCCATGCATGCGAATTCACCAAATTCACAGGCCTCACCTTCCAGCTGATTAATGAAAGGTCTGAGAAAGCTTTCGATCTCATTCACTCGGATGTTTGGAGACCTGCTCGCGAGGACTCTCATGCCGGTTTTAAGTTCTATGTCTCTTTCATTGATTATATGACTCATGTAACTTGGATTTATTTTCTCAAAAATAAGAGTGAAGTGCCAAAAATTTTTGAAGAATTGTATGCCCTCATTCTCCCTCAATATGGTGCTAAGATTAAAATGGTTCGCTTTGATAAGGGTGGTGAATATGTGAATGATGCATTGAAAAACTTTATGAAGAAGCATGGAATACAGTCCCAATGTACCTGCACCGGGACGTTTCAGCAAAACAGCATTGCAGAAAGAAAAAACCGACAACTTTTGAATATTGCTCGGGCTCTTATGATGCACATGAACGTACATCAGATTTTTTGGAGCGAAGCCAATGGGACAACATGTTATATATCCAATCGAGCTCGAAACTCTAGCATAGAAGGAAAAATTCCTCTTGAACTCCTTCTCAATAAGCCACTGTCACTTGAACACCTCAGGGTATTTGGGTGCAAATGTTTCGTACATGTGCAAGAAAGATTTAGAAATAAATTCCAGCGATTATATGGTCTACTTTGTCTAGTATATTGTTCATCAAGTATTGCTTCAATCAATATATTCGATTTGAATCAGATATCCAACCAAACCATTCTGAAAAACCAGTTATAGAAAAAAAATATAATGTCCATTGGAAAAATCAGATCAGGTTTGGATTTAAGAAATGACATTCTATTGGATTCGGATTCAGATATATGTAAATATTTGATCAGATTTAGTGTTAAACAAATATCATACATCTAACACTCAGCTAGATTTGGTTCAAAATTCAGATTTGGAAGTGAATGCAAGGGTGGATTCAGATCATATTCAGATTGCAAAATTGGATTTCAGACTTAGATACAACTTTTATTCATTCATGTTGAAATCAGAATTCAAATATGAACACATGAACATTTGAAAAAGCAGCTACATATGGTTAACAGCATATTTTATTCGAATCTGATCCGTTGACATCCCTATGGCTGATGGCATATGACAATTAAACCTGGGTGGCAGCTCCTAATGCTAGATCCACAATCCAAGTCCACTCCTCATTGAAAAGCTGTTGACCATGCCGGCAACTGCTCTTACCAGCCCACATCTGGCTTATTTGCTGCTCTTTTTGGCCATTGATATGCGTAACAAAGAGTGTATCAGAACCTCTTTGCGATGCTAAGCTTGCCTGTTGCATTCCTTCCAATTGCAAATCTCATGCTAATTCATTTCCCAGGGGCTGCATCTTTGTCTTCTGATCTGTGAGTTGAGTTTGACAATTTATGTGGATATAGTTGGGATGCAAGCAGATCACATTCAAATCAGATATACTTTTAACTGTATCCACTTTTTTGAATATTCATATTTGAAAAACAAAGAAATTTATATCTGAATCCAAATTCAAAATCTGATTTCACTATTGACTTTTACATTCATATCTGAATCTGAATCCAAATTTTCAACCAAATTTAGCCATTTTTTTAGAATTTAAGAGCATTATATATAGGATATTTGTTTAAAAATATATCCGATGAATCCGAATTGATAGGATATTATGCATAACTGAATCCAATCATATGTCATTTCTTAAATACAAATATGATCTGCCTTATTAACCAGAAATTTTCTTTTTTCATATCTGATTTTTTTCGATAGAGTTTGGTCAGATATCTGTTCCAAATCGGATATACTGACATCTCTAGATATAAGGTAATTAGCAGCTCAGGTTTCCTATGCAAGATGGTGGCAGTTAGGCTCTAGACTTGTATTAACAAAAAATTATATTTACAGCAGCCAAAAATGGGGATGCATAGCGTGTAGACCTTAGTGAAAACTTAGCTTCTGTGTCCTAGTGGCTGAGCTACATTATTGCTAGTGTGGGCACTTGCCCACACCAACCCAAAAAAATTAAACTATTTACACACAAAAACTTCATTAATTTTGAGCTTTTTACATATCAGTGTCCCTTAAGATTTGAATCTTACACTTCAAGTGCCCCTCAACCAGAAATTTTTGGCTCTACCACTGGCTGCAACCATAAAGACATGTAATGAGATTTTAGGAAATGAAGAGTGGACATGTACTCCTTGGCTCATATGGGGCTTCCCAAAGTTTTAACGTGCTAAATTCATCAAACAAAATCAGAAAAATGGTCAAAACGTTTCGCATTTCCCCTGTTTGGGAGTGCAGAATGAGTATTAGAAGTCATTTTTTACAATAAAGCCCCCGTAAAGTCCAAGTCTGCTTTTGGTGCCCTGGAAAAGGTGCCCACATTATGCATCAATTTTCATATCGGCGCCTCCCTTTTGCAGCACAGGGAGTTGACACAATGGGGATTCAAAATGGAAACTAGCAGTCTACTTGCCTCCACCCGCCTAAGGCACCAACCCCATGGGGATGCAGTTGCCCTTTGTTGAGCATATGTACTCTTGCGGAAGCTAGGACAAATGTCTTGCACTGTGATACTAAGAGTTGCACATGTAATACCTTTTCTTTTTTTTTGGATATACAATGGACACAAAAAGACTCTTGACATAAGCTCAAATGCTTGTTCATGTTATCCCTGGTCTAACTCTACCTGTTCAACAGGGTTTTCCATTGATATTTTCTGTTGATATTTCCAGTGTTTTCTTTACTAGAACTTTCATGCTAGAATTTCCAACTCCTTGCAGGATCTTTTGCTCAGACACCAATGCTTAAATTGGAGCTTGTGAACCCTATAAACTAAAGCACATTTCTCATGGATATGGAAAACCTGCCTTTTGGGGACGAGAAGAGGTTTGTTACTTAATCTAGCGGTGTTTGGGTAATAGTAAGAAGGTGAAAATTTGGTATGAGTATTGAGGATAGGGGATTGTAGAATATGGAGGGGAGGAAAGGCAAAGCAAGAACTGATGATAAAGACGAGGCTGCTGCGGAAAATTATAGTTGACTTGTAGACTTAGGCATTCCCCTCATTCAAATCAAGTTGAGTTAGTGGGTCCGTTTAATTTGCTCCACCACCACATGATTGTCTTGCCAGTGGTGGAGGATAGATCCAACCGTTGTTTGGCATAATCAACATTTTTTGAACATTTTATGGTGAGTTTACTACAAAATATGAAAGATTGCTAGCTGCAAACACCTTGATTTTCCTTAATTTTGATCAATTTCTTATCTGATTGTATTGTCAACTCGATTTTGGACCCATTTAGATCTAATTTCAGAAGTTTAGACTCAAGCACAGCCAAAATCTAGACATATTTTGTAGTTCAAACCCACATTCAGACATGGATTCAGTCCAAAAAATCATACAGAGACTGAAAACAAGACCCTAGAGCCATATCTGGATCCAAATCCTAGCTGTAATCCGAAATCAGATCCCCAGTACCATATTTGGATCCAAAGCCACCTTTAGATTGAAAAAGAGCCCTCCGTCCATATCTAGATCCACCTAGTCTAGATTGAAGAGCCTTGGATTCATATTTGATCCAATCCAAGATCTAAAGAAAAAATGGATCCATAGATCCATGTCTAAAACCAGATTTAAGATCCAAGTACAAAATTGAGCCTTAGATCTAAATCCAATTCTCAGCTTTAGATAAAAAATTGTGCCAAATTCAGATCGAAGACTAAGCATTAGATCCAAAAATATAGCCTATATCCAAAAACCCGATCTGAGATAAAAAAAAATAGAGTCAAAATCCAGATCACAATCCAAAACAAATATATATATATATATATATATATATATATATATATATATATATATATCCAAATTCAATGCACAAACCATTACCTAGATCCAACCCGAATTTTTTATCCAAATATAAAAAACCAAGCCCGCGAACCAACCTCCAGCATCATATTTCAAGGTGGATCCCCGAGCACGCACACAAACTCCCCTCACCTTTGGTCTGAATTTCGCTTTATAAAATCTAAAACTGGACTGAAAAGACAAATTCAATCCGTAATTCGGGCATTTGACATCGACCTGGACCCTTCCAGGTTTGGGAAAAATTGATTCAGATTCAAGCAGACCCAAAATTGTCAAAACTGGAGCGAAATTCATTTTACAAAAAGGTCATTTTGCCCTTAGAAAAATATGAAGTTTTCACTTTTTCTTTTTCTTTTTTTAATTTTAACCATGCTGCTGGGACTCGTATGGGGCCTACCCAGGGTGGCTGGACCAAATACCCACCTCATTTACTCAATCAAATTCAAGCCAATGAGGAGGCACTTAACACCCCCAGGCCAGATTCAGCAATAACCAGCATGCTACTGGGAGAGAGTGTTCGGTGTTTAGCAGAGTGCTCTCGCCAAGAGGCCCCCGCCATGCTCAACACGGAAGGGCACTAGGAGGCCTAACTTGTTAATTCTAGTTTCCATCCATGAAAGAGAATTTTGAACTTAAAATCTCTCTTTTAATTTCTTTATTTCTCTCTCAGGTTTCTCTCTCTTTAATTTATCTCTCTCGTTTTAGCTCTCTCCTTCTCTATCTTTTTCATAAAAATTTTCTTTTTCTCTTTTTTTTCTCTCTCTTCAGTTCTTTCTCTCCCTTTTTTAAAATCTCTTTCTCTCTTTCTTTCTTTTATTACTTCTCTTTTAATCTCTCTTTTTCTCTTTTTTCTTTTATCTTTCTCTCTTCGATTTCTCTCTCTCTCTCTCTCTTTTTATATACATATATATATATATATATATATATATATATATATAGTCTCATCTTGCTTCGCCCAAAATCTGTAAACTTCACCAAGGCCAATATTAAACTGCAGTACCCATGATGGTTATCAGACTACACTTGACTTGATAGCATACCCATTTTCGATTTTATATGTATGCTGTGATGTGAATGACTTATCTAATTTTCTTTTCAAGCATATAGAGCTCTTTTTTTTTTCATTTAACATGCATATTTGCTATCCATTTATAGGAATCACGGATACCCACATCCACTCCTTTAAAAAACCTAAGAAAAATAAGATAGATCCCTAATAATGTGGTAACTGAGTTAAGATAAAACCTTGAGATTAATGTGTTCTGGAAGATAACTACTAACTTTCTTTATGTCACAAACGATCATTCATTAAAAAAAAAAAATATAATTTTATTAAAGCTCTTTTTTCAAAAACTGACTTGATTTTTTATTTCAAATGATTTTTCCAAATCAAAAAATTCATTAGTAAAAATTATTTCTTCTAAAACATATCTCCTACCATTTTATAAAAAAAATTATAGAACTCGCTTTTCCAATGCCTCACAAACAGTTTTCTTATTTTAATGATTGACTCTGACATCATTTTTTCTTTATAAAATTTAAAATTTCTAAATCAATTTAAAATGTTTACCGTGCCCCACACTGCATTTAAGTGGAGAATAATGCTTAAATGAATGTGGAAATGCAACGAGAATGAACAACGTGCCAGAAAAACTAAGCCTCATACTGATGGCAGGTGGACCCTTTTCCACTTTGCAGAAAAAATTCCCATTGGTGAAGCAAAAGAAATTTTGGGATTCAAAATATGCAGCACTAGTGGTGAGAAATTTCTTCATCACAAACGAGCTTGTAAGGTAGGTAAATGCAACACATACGACATTGATTTTTAATTTCATGTCATTATGGATATAAAAGTCTTGACCTACATCATTATGCAATTTGATCTATAAACTAGTTGCTAAGTTGACGGCTGAGAGAATGAAGATTGTTTTAGCACAATTATTGGCTCAGAACAAGGGCATATGATCTCTCCAGTAGATTTATTCCCCAACCATGCACCTTGCACTTGAAGCGGTCAACAGCTTGGATAAGGGCATATAGAACAATTTTTTCTCCTCAAATTAGATATTCCAAAAGCTTATGGCAAAGTGAGATGGTCTTTCCTGCGCTTTGGTCTTTCTTTTTCGGGATGCTTTGAAGATTGGGTGAGGAAAATTATTACTTATGTTTCTACTGCTTCCTTAGTTGTCACCTCTAAGAAGGGAGGGAACCGCTTTTTGTTGCCATGGAGGCCGATGACAAATGCACCTCTCTCTCCCCCTTTGTTTAATATTGTTGTGTTTTGGAAGTTTTATCTAAAAACCTCCAATGGCGAGTTTTAAAGGGCAGGAAGCCCCTAAAACGACTTTCTCAATTTACTTCTTACCTGGGGTGCTTCTTCTCTACAAATGACATCCTTTTATTTTTTTGGGCTGTTGTGAAAATCCACTTCTTGTTTAAACAAGTTTTACCTGATTTCACTTCCAAACCAGGTTTGACTATAAATTGATTTCATTTTTTTATTCATTTTAATGTTCTTGACAACACATTGGTCATTGCAAACAGATTTAATTGACAGTTGTCCAAACTTCCCCTTACTTATTTGGATTCCATTATTTGTTGGTACTCTCACCCCTAACTTATGTGAGAAGCTTTGTAGAAGGGTGGACCATCCACTTACTTATATGAGAAGCATGTTCTGCAGCAAGTGGTGGGTTATTGGGTGAGATCATTTAGACTTCCACTTATTGTACTGAATTTGTAGAGAAGAAATTGTCATTTTATTTGGGGGGATTCTCATCATATTAGGAAACGTCACTTACTTAGTTGGAAGTCTGCTTGCTCCGATACAAGAAGGTGGTCTTGGCCTTCTTGACGTCACCAACTCCTTATGTGCTCTTTTGGTCAGACACCAATACTTGAATGGGAGCTTGTGAACACTGTAAAGTAATGCTTATTTCTCTTGGATACGGAAAAGCTGACTTTTCAGGATGAGAGGAGGTTTGTTACTTAATTTAGCGGTGTTTCGGTTACAGTAATGGTGAAAATTTGGTGTGAGGATTGGGGTACTCATAATTTCATTAACTTGAGATGAAATGGACTTGAAATAAAAAACAGAAGACCCTAGATACAAGGGCAAACCAGCAATTTTTTTTAGGAAGGGTAGAATAGTATTCACAGAAAATATACAAGTACTGAACAATATTTTTCAAAATTTTTACATAGCCCAAATTAAAAATTTCTAAAAATATAAGTATCATATTTTTTCCAAAATATGAGAGGGGAGGGGTCATGGCTAGAAGTGTATAACTCTGGTTCAAATGGTCTTTCAAATAAATGAGTTAGAATACGCTGTGTTTATGCTTACATGTACTCTTTTGGAACATAAGGAAACAAAGAAATTGTATTATGAATCATGCCAATTTGATTCTGAGTGGTCTTGAATGGAGAGTCTGCAATGATTTAAAGGTTATGATAGCTGGTATAAAGTGGAAACATCAGGAGGTGATCTTTCCTCCTTACTACACGGTTTTGCGGTTGATCTGTGTGTGGTGAAATGGTGTGCAGAAAATGTCTGTATGTGGTGAAATGGTGTGCAGAAAATTGCTTTTTGTAGCTGATGTATTTCCTGCCAACAATCGATTGCAATGAGGCCATAACCCTTTTGGACAGTGAGGTTGGTTTTATGCCTATCTTCTTTTTGGTTAGTTGTAGTTTCTATCTTTGTATTTGAGGTTTATGTCTCCCTTCTTTTTTGGTTTGTTCTAGCTTAGGTATCTTGTATTTTGTTATCAACATGTTATATTGTTAATAAAAATGTTAGGATGCCTAAACTTGTAGCAACGACGTTGCATCGCCAAGTAGGGCTGCACATGCGCTTTTGCTGGGGGTAATCTATCCAAGGGCTATGTTCATCATTGATGCATTTCATTTTAACTTAAACATCATTTTGATTCTATATGCGATGTAGAAAATATTGAAAGTTTGATGTTTCAAACTTTTGAAAGGACTCTTGAAGGGTTGCTTGAAAATGTGAAATGTTTTGAAGAAAAAGTGGAATTAGTAAAAATCATTTGAAAAGCTTGTGAAATCATTTTGAAATCACTTTAGTGTTCTCTTAAGACTTTAAGCGGGTTTGAGATTTTGCTCCCCCTCCCCCCCCCCCCCCCATTTCTCCCTCCCTCTCTTCACAAGCAGAAATTGTCAATGCGACAAATTGAAGAGAACATGTGGTGCCTTTGTATCTTTCTAAAAGCAGTTCCATTCTCTTCCCAACCTTGCGTGGCGTATGGCCAGCGAAAGAATGATAACACATCGGATCAGATTCGAACTGAATGTATGGCACTACCCTATTCTACATATCAGCAGTTCACATATTTAGATTTGATTTAAGATTTGAATGATAATGAAACAAAAGTTTGTGTGAATCAAATTTTTGAATTTATAGTCCAGATCCGATCCGAGACCTAATTTTCATTTAAACATGATCCAAGTCTGAATCCATCCTTCAATTGTGAAATCAAATTCTGACCATATTTTGACATGTGAAGGACTGGCCATCTTTCAAATTGTTTGTATATTAAATATACAAGGATATTTGTGTGAAATTGAACCTAAACCCTTATCCAAATTGATTGAACATTTATTAAATTGAATTCAAATCCAGAACTGCGAGAGCGACATTTTATAAAACCAAATACATCCAATTTTTTAATCAGATGTTAATCCTTTTATGTTCCATTTTAATTTAATCAGATATTAGATACATCGACATCCTTAGCTCTGCCCTTAAATAAAGATGCTTTGTCCTCATAAAAGAAATAATCGATAAGAGATTCATTGTCCTTAAAATACTCTTAAAATCGATAAGAGATAAAATGTTGATGGGCAAGTTAATTAATGATTATATATTACGTAAATGACATTAATTTCTTTACTATTTCCTTGTGATTTCGAATAATTTTATAGAAGCATTTTGAACAGTCTACCATAAATTAGATTAACAAAATTTTCCGCGGAATAAAAAAACTTAACCTCCCATGAAAATGGCAATAATGTAATACGTCGGTAGTGTTAAGGGTAATTTACTTATGTGGAATCCATGAGTAACGGCAAAAGAGGGGTGGAGAAAAGCAGTTGGATGTGAAAGAACGCCCTCGTTGCCTTCCCATGTTTAGGTGCAAAAATTCACTTGAGGCCCATGAACAAACAGATCGGATCCTAGTCAATTAGTTGGACACGATATTATCTTACAAAATTTTATGTGGTTGTAGGACATATGTGATTGTAGAAAAAGTGAGGAACATTCATATTTGGATTCAAATATACATTAAATATTTGATCGGATTCGGATTCGGATTTGAACATAAATATAAAAACTGGATTTGGATTGTAAAAGTCGGATTTCAGATTCAGACTTGGATATAATTTTTTGTTTCGTATTTGAATCCGAATATATGAATATTTGGAAAAACGAATATGATTAAGGGTATATCCGACTGAAATCTGATCTGTTGACATCCCTGTCCGGTGGGCAGGGTTTGAATTGAAAATAATTTATAAAACAGAATACATGGGTTCTCTTAGGCAGATTCCATGGCAATCGAATGATCTCTTAGAGTGCAACCTCGTGAAGAGTGCATGCAAAAAGCCAATTTTTTAACCTTTTGGCCCTGCTTAGATGGAACTGAATAGCCACCTCCAACTTTTCGTGGAACCACCTTCAATGATGCCATAAACACTTCAAGAAAGCCTTAGAGGACTAAGTTTAAGGGGGCATATGACGATCTTGTGTTATAGAAAAAAAAATTCACCTTCAACTAATTGGAATGAAACTTCCAATTCTGGTTTCCCTTTGATAGTCTTGAACTTTGGTTTTAAAATTGAAAATTATGTGTTTGATAGAGCAAGAACTAAAATTCTGGAATTGGTGTATTAAAATCATCATAACATGTGCCAAGAGAGAAGAAAAAATTTTAAGATTCTCAACTCATAATTCTACCCATATGATAAAATCATAATTCTGAAATTGTGATTCAAGAATGACCCAGCAGGTAGGGCCTGCTTCCTTATAAAACAAGCGATGCCAAAAAGCTTCATATGGACATGTTGTTGTGATTTCTTTGAACCTTGCACATTGCAAACGATTTAAAATTTTAATACTTCAATATATCCCCCTGAATTAACAGGAAATTTTAAAATGCATGAGCTATAAATGATTGTGAAGGAATGTATATAGTACTGGCTAGTGCATCTTCTCAAGAGTTAAGAATACAAGCCCACCTACTTAGAGATTTTAATATTTGCCAATATTAGCCTTAGGTGGAAGACTCAGCAATACAATAGGAAGTGGGCATCTCTGCCAATTAAATGGTGGTTGGATCGGCTAAGAACTAATAGACCACATGTGTGGTGGGTGAAAAAGAAAATGGAAAACATGGCATAAAAATTTTACAAGTCCTGAATCAAGCAAGAGAGGGCAAAAAAAGAGCCAACAAAAAGCAAAAAAGATTCATGTTTAACCAAAAAAAATTAGTTTCAATCTGTCACCGATTTTTTACACACTAAAACATTTTAGTAATTGTGAACCTTTCTCCAAGATGGTCTCTTAGCTGCTCAACCATTGAAGCTTCAAGAAGATGGCGATCTGTTCCTGTTTATCCGTGAAAATGTGGTTGCTACTGCATCATTTTGTTGAGGAGTAATACTATTTGTGCCCACCAGAAGACTTGAGATTGGGGAAGTAAAAAAGAACTGGCTTTCTCAGTTTCCAGAGGCATTTCCTGTGGCCTCCCAAGCTGATGTTCTCAGTGAAACCACACCAACATGACCAAGTGCTATTGACTTCTGTCATGTTTTCTGAAAGCAGTAGCAATCTATTGATTTTTACAGATTCACTCTACTTTTGCAGATCAAAAACATGACATCAAAAATGTACAAGACCTAAATCAAACAAGGGAGATGAAAAAAGAGCCGATGAAATGCAAAAGATAAATACTTGACCAAAAAAAAAACATAGTTACAATCTGTCACCGATTGTAAACACTAAAACATATCGGATAATTGTTACCTTTCCTCCAAGATGGTATCTTTAACTCCTGCAGCAGATCAAGTGCAGGACATATGTAAATACTGAAGGCTTCAGCCTACGAAACAGAAAAGGTTCCATAACATGATATAACAGCACCTCAACCACTTTAGCCTAGGATGGATAACATTTCCCCAAGATGGTCTCTGAGTTCCTGTGGCAGATGGAGTGCTGGATGAAATTAAATTACAAACTTTTCAAGCTTCGAGGGGCAGGCGATCTGTTCGTTTGCATCCGTGGGACATGTTGTTCCTACTGCATCATTTTCATTTTGGGGGGTAGTAATGTCCACCAGAAACTTCAGCTTGGGGAAGTGTTGAAGCTCTAGGTATCTCAGTTTTAGGAGGCATTGCCAGTGGCCTCCCAAGCTGATGTCCGCATAGAAATAGTTTAGGCACAATGTCTCCAGTTGGGATAGACCCCACAACCACTGAGGTACCCTTCCCAATTAGACCTCATCAACATTCGTGTCACTCAAAGACAGAGACTTGAGGGAGGGTAGAAATGTTGATACCTCCGATGGCAATGGCGATGGCAGTAGTACCGTTGAGTTTGGATCCAACCTTAACTCACTGAGGTTAGGCAGTTGCTCAAGGAATTTCCATCCCAATCTTGCACTTAGGCAACAACACACTGACAGACTTCGGAGCTGAGTCACTTGACCGTCATGCCCCGCCAGCTCCAATAGAGCATCAAGCAAGCCTTCTGTCTGCATCTTTGAAGAATTCATAAAATTCGCCTCTCTTAACCTTGGCATAGAAGTCCATGTAGTTTCCCCTAATCCATCTGCTGGTGCACTGGAGGCATTGGAACCTCCACTACTGCTCCATTGGAGGCATTGGAACGTTAACAAGTGCCTTCAAGCTATTAGGTCCATACACCTTTAACGACTCCAAGGCAGGCATGCTAGGTATTTAACATAGTGCTGGGCAATTGATGACATTTAGTACTTTCAACGAGGTAAAGCTTATTAGTTTTTCTCATAAATGGGATCTTTCTAGCTTTAGTGAATGTTTGGTATACTCAGTATTCAAATGCCAATCTGGCATCTTTCCTTTATAATCACCTATCTCCAAGCACTCCAGCCCAAGTGGAGGTTCCAATGCCTCCAGTGCACCACTCTGTTCGTCATTACTCTGTTCAGAAGTACCACTCTGTTCAGAAACACCTCCAGTAATTCCAAAGTAGAATTCCTAACTAATTATGCCATGCTTCTCCTTAAGCAATTGTGCATTTCTTGCACAATCAATTGCTTTTATTGGCCCCCCCAACCTTTGTGTCCCCTTTGTCATCCGTAAATTGGTAAGCTTCCCCAAGCCTTCCGCTATAAATTTCAATTCCCATGTCCATTTCAGCCCAAGGTCCCTCAAGTTGCAGAGTTCGCCATTTCCTTGGGCAATTCTTCAATTTTACTATAATTTAAATCCAATGTTTGCAAGTTACAGAGTCTGCAGATTGAACTGGGCAACCGTCTCACTTTACAATTGCTTAGACCGAGATATTTTACAAGTGAAAGGTATTCAATGGACTTTGGCAGCTCATCGATTTCGCATCCCCTCAATGACAACACCCTCAACCACTTGAAAAGTGTTCAATATAAACCTGCAAGTAAGAATTGGAATCATCCAACAATGTGCACACCTTATTTGCTGTTTCTAAGGTATTATGCTTGTGTGCCTCTGCATCGTGTACACCAAGTAATGACAGAGGGCAGGTGTGCTTAGTAGTAGAGGCATGGCCATATTCCCTTCCACTTATATATAAGGGAAGGTCATGCAAAATGTGATGCAATTTGATGCTCTTCAAATCAATTTCTTCAATTAAACACCACCTTATCAAATCTTCAATGTATTGGTTCGCTGTCGCTTCAACATCTATGCCTTCCCCAATCAATCCATGTGCCACACATTGCATGATCAATGTCTCCCTTTCAATCTCATAATCCTTTGGATAAATGCAGCAATATGCAAAACAACTCTTCAAATAATATGGCAAGTCATCATAGCTTAGCATGAGAACCGGAAGAATATCACCACCTATTTCAATGGACGATGATGAGGCTGCAGGAGTCTTCCATTCCCATATCTTACTATGGACGAGGGACTTCCTGTCCTCCCTACTCATTTTCTTGGTGCGCATCATGGACCCCACCATCTTAATCACAAGTGGCACTCCACCACACTTCTTTACTATTCCCTCTCCAACAAATTTGATCTTATGCATCACCGAATCTTCTTCTGTTTGGCCGTCTCTTAAAACCTCCTTCAGAAACAAGTCCCAACTTTGGTGGAAACTAAATTCTTGTAATTCATGCATAAAAAAAGCACCCATCCCCTCCGACACATATTTCTTTCTACTGGTAATCAAAATTTTGCTCCCCATTGCACCCGCCATCAATGTTCCCAATACCTCTTCCTCCCACCATTTTACTTCCCATACATCATCTAGGACCAAAAAAAATTTTTCCTTTGAGAGCTCGTTCTGTAATTGTGTGCATAAGTCAGTCAAGGAACAATCAGTGTTTTCTCCAGAACTCTTGCACACTTCCCTTAGTATCTGCCGCAGCAAATCCTTATGGTTTGGCCTTTCCGAAACACAAACCCACCACCTGCGTTCCCCAAACTATTGTTCAACTTCATTAAACACCATGTTTGCAAGAGTCGTTTTACCGATCCCTCCCTTTCCAACAATGGAGATAATAGAAGCACCACCCTTCTCAGTCTTACTACAAAAGTCATTCGACGAGAGCATTTCTACTAACACCTTTTTATCATTCTCCCTGCCTATGGGCAGTTGCACACCTATGTGATGGGTTGGCTCTTTGGGGTTGCCATGTTCGCCATGAACAGGGTCCTTACAACCCCCTTTTGGTGTTGTTTTGAGCCTACCCACCAGGTCCCAATCTTTCTTTATTTTATCAAGCATTTCATTGATTTTCTTTGTTTTCTTACCAAGTTGGTAACGAAATTTTGCTTCGATATCCTTCGATAATGTCCTCAGCATCATAAAGAACATCCTTGAGCTCAAACTCTAGTTCTTTGTTGCACTCCTTGCTGAAAAAGGATTCAATCAGCATCTTTCATGGCATTTTGGAAGATTTTCAAGATCCTTTGGAGCTTCTTCAGATCGTCTTTGGCATTCAAGATGTAGTCTTTCATCTCTTTCAACAAACTGGCTGCAGTAGAAATGGCTTTTTGCACAAGAGCATCTATTACTGGCCCCATCTCCTGCAACCCCACTCCCAGTTTCTCGGTAGATTGAAGGGCAGAGGAAGAGCAGCAGTTTTCAGAAGGCTGTGAAGAAAATAGGCAAAAAAACTGCACATAAAGACCAGGCTGCCGAAAATTTTCGTTGGCTTATAGATTTTCCTCAATCAAATTGAGCAGGTGGGTCCGTTTGATCACCACCACCACCATATTGTCCTCATGTGAGTGGTAGAGCACTGAAGTAATCAAGTTACGAAAGAAATTTGGCCCTTGATGGCTAAACAAATTCCACCGTCAATTCTATCAGTTGTTACTCATTGGCTTCCGTCCTTTCACGCTGTTTCGTAATTCCTTGCACTGTATTCTTCTTTTCTTCCAGAATAGCTACGTTCATATTGTGGCTTATTTTCTCTCTCCAATTCATTATATTTTCTTCATTTACATTAACTTTAATTCCCATCAATCATGGCGTAATCTGTTATAATACGAGAATACATGAGAAAAATACTCATCGGCACATTTTTTATAGGTTGTGTTAAAGAAGAAATTCAATTTCTTAAATTACTTGCTCCTAAATAAATCTGGTCGAAAAATCCCCAAAGCCAAGCCTTCTACATCCCCTAGAGTTCCCCCTTTTGGACTTGTCAGATTTCTATTTAATCTTTTATTTTATTGATTTTATTATGTAAAAATAATTTACATATATGATCTGCAATCCAAATTTATTTGGCATAAAGTTCATATTGGACTCGGTTGCAAAAATACATATTGAATCCAACAGCCATATCTTAACCTTTCTCATAATGTTAAGATTCACATAAAGTAATATCAGAGAGAGAGAGAGAGAGAGAGAGAGAGACCAGAAGATGACGGTTGAACCAAGTGGAAAACTACATACATTTAAACGCAACGTTCAAAACATTTTTTTTGTTTAACAACCTAACCTTTTAGATATTATCTTAAGAGTATTTTAGTAGTTAATAGTTGAGATCGTAAGTCTGAAGTCTTTGTACCCGATCCCTAATGTCATTAATACACACACACACCCCTTACCACTTGGCTAAGGGATAAAGCCATACCTCTTCAATTTATATTAAAGGATATTTTAACTGCCCGGGCTTGGACCCGGCCAGCCTGGTACCCGGCCCAACTATTAACAGGTCAGGCCGGACCCGGTACCGGGCGATGATAAGAATGCATGAGGCCTGGCCCATTTTTGCAGCCTCTGTGGCATCGCTTCTGCCAGACTGCCACTTCTTCCTGCTCCTTTCCTCCACCACTTCATGCTCCGATTGGACCGGCCAAACCCAACATGCTCTTCAATCACTGTCCCGCCTTTCCCATCTTACGAATGTCACCAGATTCAGCCCAATGGAGAACAGCCATTCACATCGGATTCATTCCAATGGAGAACAACCATCCACAGAGAGAGAGAGAGAGGGGAGACTCGTGATAATGGAATCGATGAGTCCTCAAGGCGACCAGTAGTAGGGCGGCGACAAATGGTTTGGATTTGGAACAAGAGGCAACAAATTGGTGATGGCATGGTAGGCACGGCCGCGCAAGCCAGGAGGTACGATGTTGGCGATGCAGGCTGGTGAGATGCCGACGGCGAAGGAAGAAAACAAAGACTAAAGCGAACTTTCAATTTTCGAAAGTTTGAAACCTTTACAAAGGAAACAGACTTCAAAATGTATTTAAAAATTAAAAATAAAAAAATTGTTGGGCTTACCGGGCCCGCGACGGGCTGCGTGTAATGTCCGATACCCGGCCCGCAAAGTTACCGGGCCGGCCCGGGTCTGATCATGCAGGCCCATACCTATGCTCGACTCCCTCAAGGGTGACAATGACTCCTCCTCCTCCCCCCAACCCAACTTTCTATTTTTGCTTCTTTTTTTCTCTTTTTTGAGGTAAGGGAGGTGATTGCCCAATGCACTGCATGTGTTAGAAGCTGAAGCATTCGGAAACTTGTCAACAAATATTTTTGTTTCTTTACCATTGCCAAGTTCAGCAACTTCAGTTTTGATCTTTTGCATTTATTTTTTCATTATTAAATGTCAAAGGTGGTGGTTGTATGATTCAGTTATTTGGAGGTTGGCCTGATCATTCTCCACTTTATATCTCTGCTTAGCTTCATGTTAACGGGTGCAGCATTTGTTCAGGAGAATTCATCTATCTGGATTGGTGCAACATCTCATATTAGCTTATTTCTTTCTCTTCAAATCATAGCACAATCATTCGTATAACAATTTGCTAAAACTATGACAACTAATTATTGATGTTTTGTATTTTTGTTGTAGTAAGAATTCTCTAGAAGCAACCTCATGCATGTATTCACATCTATTTTGAAGTAATGAATTTGAACGCACATTTATTACTCTGAAAAGTTAGTTGATATGAAAAAAGAAAAAAGTAACACTTTAATTAAAAAAATTGAATGGGATTTATATTTAAGAAATGACTTTTGATTGGATTTGAATTTGGGTTCAGTGTTAACTAAAGATCCCATCATATTCGGATTCATGTTTCCTTTCTAATTCAATTTCAACTGAATTATCATATACCCAATTTATACGTTTTGAATATTTGTACATTCTTAACATATCGTAATGTGGTTTTGGCTCTTGTAGTTAAAAGTTGGATTCAGGTGTGGATGTAAATCTAAAATCAAATTTGAATTGTGAATTTAAATCAAATTTGAATGTGGATACGGCATGGATTTTTCTTCCTCCTCCAAAAATCCTATTGAAGGTATCACATAGCTTTGTCGTTCATCAAAAATCCATAAACCTTCTGTTTTGTTGTAAGACTTTAATTGCAATGTGGCCAACAAAAGCTTACATGCTCATTCATTGTCAAGGGAGGAAGTTAGATTCAAGATCGGTACCTTTTATCTGGTTAGGTTCAACATTAATACATACCTTACTATTAGTTTTAGACCTCTACTTTAGCCACCTTTGAATCCTTCTTCTCATGATAAACCGTTTGTTTGTCATGATATTAGCAATCCCTAAAGAGTGATTTTCCTTCAGAAATGCTCCTTCGACGGGATTTGAGTACAGGAGGATCAGGGGAGGAGCTTCCTTCGTCTACTTCTTCTAGAGTAGACGATTCTTCCTCATTATCTAGGCTTCATCTTATACCTAATGATGGGAGGGGCATCTTCTCGTAATTGCTAAG
The DNA here is from genome assembly GCF_008831285.2 of Nymphaea colorata. NCBI lineage: Eukaryota > Viridiplantae > Streptophyta > Magnoliopsida > Nymphaeales > Nymphaeaceae > Nymphaea > Nymphaea colorata. Next base: position 5,257,247 of record NC_045141.1, on the reverse strand, counting down.
ATTAGATAGGATGCCTACTTTACTATTTACACATGCATACAAAGATTTTTTTTGATAGTTTCAAAAGCATTTCAAACTCTTGAAATTAAAGGCTTTGGAGACTTTGCTTACTCCTTCTTTATGAGCTTAAGTTTCTCTCTGACCTACAACAAATGTAATGAAGTTGTTATAATATTTAAATTATTTTCCAAACTCGTTAATCCTAGTTTCCATCCAGGAAAGAGAATTTAAAATCGCAAAATCTCTCTTTTAATCTCTCTATTTCTCTTTCTCTCTCTCTCTCTCTGATTTCTTTCTCTTTTTAGATCTCTCTCTCTAAAATTTCCCTTCTCTCTCTCTCTCTTCAGTTCTCTCTCTCCCTTTTTTAAAATCTCTTTCTTTCTCTCTCTTTATTTTACCTTTCTTTTAATCCTTCTTTTTTCTTTTTCTTTTTTTAATCTTTCTCTCTTGGATTTCTCTATTTCTCTTTGCTATTTTTCTCCCTCTCTCTATGATTTCTCTCTCTTTTTAGATTTTTCGCTCTAAAATTTCTCTTTTTTTTCTATGGCTTCAATTCTCTCTCTCCCTTTTTCAACATCTTTGTTTCTCTCTCTTTCTTTTACCTCTCTTTTAATCGCTCTTTTTTCTTTTTTCTTTTTTAAACCCCCCCTCTCTTTCTCTCTCTCCCTCCACCCCTATTAAACAAATGATGGGTAGGACAATGGTTGGGTTAGGCAGCGTGTTACAGCCATGCCTTCAGTTTGATTCTTGGAGGGTGCTATCCTAATGGTATTGGGGAACAATGTTGATTTTGAGATTACGGGTGGCATTATGAGGTCAACTGGACTGGTTCTTGTTTCCTCCCCCACTCACCTTTTACACTTCTCTTCCTTTTACTCTCTCTTCTAATTTTTCTCTCTCTATATATATATATTTATGTTTTACATAAAAAACTCCCATTTTGCTTGGCCCAAATCATTCGACTTCACCAAGTCCAACATTACGGTGCAATACCCGTGATCCTTATCATTCGTACTACACTTGGCATACAACTCATTGTTGAAAGCCTTTTTTTTTTAATATACATGTTGTGGTATGAATGACTTATCTAATTTTCTTTCAAGCATAGAGAATTCCTTCCCTTTTCGTTTAACTTTCATATTCACCACGCATTCATAAGATTCTAGGATACCCACAACCACTCCTTTAGGAAACCTAAGCAAAACATGATCGAGCCTTGATAATATGGTAATAGAGTTAGGCTAAAACTTGAGATTAACTTGTGTTTCAAAAGATATCTATTAACTTTCTTTACTTTACAAATAATCATTTCATTGAAGCATTTTTATAAATTTTTATCAAAACTCTTCCTTCAAAAATTGACTTAATTTTTTTTACTTTAAATGATTATTACAAATCAAATGATTCATTAGTTAAGATTATTTTTTCTAAAATATATCTCTTACCATTTTATCAAACAAAAATTATCGCACTTTCTTTTCCAATGCCTAATGAACAATTTTCTTATTTTAAGGATTGACTCTTACATCATCTTTTCTTTTATAGAATTTTAAATTTCTAAAACACTTTAACATCTTTACCATCCACCACATTGCATTTAAGTTGAGGAAATGCACCAAGAATGAAGAATACCACAAAAAAACTAAGCCTCATACCAATGGCTGGTGGACACCTTTTCAAGTTTGCAAAACAAATTCTCACTGGTGAACCAAAAGAAATTTTGGGATGCAAACAATATGGCTCTGTTGGTGGGAAATTTCTTCTCACAAACATCCGTAAATGGAATGCATATGATATTGATTCTTAATTCTATATCATTATGGATATAAAACGCTTGACTTATATCATTATGCAATGTGATCTAAACTAGTTGTACTTCTGATCTCCCCAGTAGATTTATTCACCATCCATGGATCTTGCTCTTGAAGTGGTCAACAGCTTGGATAAGGGCATATAGAAAAAAATTTTCTTCTTAAATTAGATTGTCTTTCTGCACTTTGGGCTTTCTTATTTGGGATTTGGTGAGGATTGGGTGAGGAAAAATATGGCTTGTGTTTCTACTGCTTTCTTTGTTGTTGCCTTTAAGAAGTGAGGGAACCATTTTTGTAGCCATAGAGGTCGATGACAAGGAGACCCTCTCTCTCCTCTTCTCAAATTAGATGTTCCAAAAGCTTATTTCTCATGAATATGGAAAATCTAGTGGTGTTTGGGTAACAGTAAGAAGGTGAAAATTTGGTTTGATTATTGGGGATAGGGGATTCTAGAACAACTACTTATGCAAGATGATCTTATGAAATTACACAATCACATGCAAGCTACAGTGGAGGCAGTTCTTACCCACAAGCAAGAATTTCTCGCTAGAGATATATTTTCTATGTCAGTCTGGTTTCTTATTAGTTCTTCTCTTATTGATTGTGATGATGTTCTGACATGAGGTACTCATAATTTCATTAACTTGAGATGAAATGGATATGAAATCAAAACAGTAGACCGCGATATCCAGGGGTGAAGCCAGCAATTTTTTTTAGGAAGGACTGAACAGTATTGCCAAAAATTATACAAGGGCCAAAAATTATTTTTCAAAATTTTTACATAGGCCAATTTAATTTTTTTTTTAAATGTAGGTATCATTGTGTTTTTCAAAAACATGAGGGGGAAGGGGCCATGGCTCCTGTCAGCTCCCCCTCCTTCTGCCCCAGCCAAGATCCTTACAATAAGATTATTTGGCAAATGATACTTACTATCATGGGTGTCGCTGGTACATTGATGTATCACAAGGATTGGCTTCCTAGTAATGGGCCATACTTGTGTTCATACATCCAGAATTTGGAATTTAAGGCGATGGCACAAATATTCACTAATCTTGATTAAATTGTGATCAACAGTCAATAATTCAATAGAAAAAATCCTAGTTATAAAAACTCTCGGCTGTCTAGTTATGAATCAATAATTTTCCGATGGGCTATGCTCACCTATTTTTGTAATTGAACAGAAAGAAGTGGATCATTGGCAAAAGCTTTCGAAAATTTTAACTTCCCATACTTATTCATCACCATGAAAGGCTTCAAAACCACTTGTCCTGTCACTTTAGTGTTGCGTGTAGAAAAGAAAGAAAGAAAGAAAAAAAAAAGGTTCACCCACAAATTTTAATAGATTTAATTTTAGGCCATTGACATTTCCACGATTGCAAAATCCCAACCCTGAAAATCCAATCTACATTAGTAAATTTTTCAAACAAACAAAGCCCCTTATCATGCATATCTAACTTTAGTTTTCTTTTGATTTGGAAACATGGTGCCTACGAAGGTAATATTTTCCACATGTCACTTGCTTTTTCATTAATAATAATATGGGCAAAATGGAAAAGTGAGTTGTGAACAAGGTTGCCATCGAGAAAGAAGAAAAGAAGTGGGAGAAATGTTTGAAAATGGAAATAAATATGCTTGTTGTTCACTCTATGAAAATGGAAAGAGAAGGAAGATGAAGGTAGTGCTCTACAGGCTGGCAAGGTCCATGATTGGTGTTAAATAAATCCAGAAAAAATCCCAATCCACAAACTTCTACATCACCTACACACTTCCTCTTTCTCACATTTGTCAGATTTCTCATTGTATTATGTAAAAGTTTGGATGCATTATTTTTTTTTTCCAAATCCAAAATTTTATTTATCCCATCCAAGTTTCATGATCTGACCATTGACTAGAAGTACAACTTGTTTGTGACGCGAGGGAATGCAATCGACCTTGCCAAACTTAAGGCTGGCCATCCCTATTATGAAGAGACAAAGCTGATGATGTCCAGGACTCATACTAATCCAGTTGAGCTGTCTTATTTCAACAAACTCTGTTTGACAGAACTAACAGCTCAGAATGGGATGTGAAAGGTCTCTCTAACCATAGAAACAGGGCATCATCAAGTGGCACATGCCACGCAAAGTTGGCTCAGACCAATTACGTACTCAGGGTTAGGCTTTGTTACTAGTCTTTTGACCTATTTCCTTTCAAGTGGGCTTTTTTTTTATTTCATTTTGTAGAAGTTAGAGCAAAAGAGTAGAGAAAAGCTTCACTTTGGATGCTTTCTTGATAAGTGTGTAAAATTGATCATTTTGACTCCCTAAAGTCTATCGATAGTGGACCCCCCCCTTTTTTTGAAGACAGTCATACATTTTTTGTTTTAAAATAGTAATTGTGTCTCAGCATTAATCATTTTTCTGGCTTTAAAAAATAAAAAAATCAAATACCAATAATTTAACAAATATGTCATAGTTCTATAAGAGAAATTATCGCTATAGTGAGAATATAATATACATGATGGGTATTATTGAATGTCTCTGAATGAGAACGTAAATCAAATTGTTGAGAGATCAGTGAGTCCTTATGGTCTCTTATTTGTCTAATCTGTGGCTTATAGCTAGAGTATTTCTTATTTTTCAACAAAACCTGATTATCTAAATTTAAATTTGATTCCACCAGTAAAAAGGAAAAAGTGATGAGAACATCACTTTATTAATGACAGACTAAGATATTCATACAAACTAAAGCAAGAAAAAACAGTTGTGAAATGAATTTAATCCGAAGCATCCAGCAGTTACAAAGACAGGAGAATAATTTTATTTATTATAGAACAAACATTATTGATTACATATTTTCAGGTTCATTCCCCTTTTAATAATTATTATCAATTTCTAGGGAAACTTTCTTAGGTACATATAAATATTTTACACATCCAGTGACATATGGATATGCTCCAGTGCTGAAATCTATAAAATTTTTTAAAAAGATTCTTGAAATCTGATTTGTGGATCAAATATTCTATTGTTATAATTAAAAAGCTAGCTGCCAACTGGGAACCTTATATGACACACCACAAAGTATGCACACAAAGGTAACAATCTAACAAAAACTTTCTGCTGTGTAATGACAGGCCATGAGTTTTTTCACGGCAGCATTATAAAAGAAGGTGATGACTTTTACAGCACAAGCTGCTTCTTTTCTTTGATACAATTTTACTTCTTGTGGTAGTAAGTGATAATTCCTGTAGCGTCTTTGTTTCTATTCTGCTCGGCTAAAAGGAAAGACTTCAAAGCTCTTTTTTTTTAATTGGTGAAAACTATAGAACAAAGGGCATAAAGTTCTTTTTAAACCTTACGTAAAGGGTTGCTGAGAGATCTCAAAGATGAAGTTAGGAATTTTTTGTTGTAGGAACCAAACTATATTTCTAAATTTTTACAAAAACAGAATTATAGTTTTCTTATTTTATTTTAAACAGGATAAACTAAAATATTCAAAATTTATGGATAAATTTTTTTATTTTTTTAAAATCCAAGAATAAATACAGCCCCTACCAGGCCCCCCTGCCTCCAGTACTCCTTCTCTCTATAATTTTGTTGGTCAAAGGCTTTGGTCCCCATGACTGAGGGGTGCCCTTTGAGAACGAAAAGTGAAAAAAAAGAAGAAGAAGAAAAATTTAGCATATTTTTATAATTAAAATTTACAAAAAAAAAAATTGCCCCCACCATTTTCAAGGATGGACACATCCGATTATGGACCTGATTTTGAACTGCATCTAGTAAAAAAGAATTGTGCCATTACTAATCAAATTCGTGTTCCTTTATGTTTTTTGCCATATTCTGGCCCGAGTCCACTTTGTGTTACGGAGATGCAACCCGATTATGTCTATATTTGGGATCATATACTTCTTGGATCCAAATTCAGTTTTGAAAAGTAGAGCTTACATCTGAATCCCAAGTCCTCCCAGAATCCAAACCACTGGCATCCATAGTTGCGCATAGGGATGCCTATTATCTGCTTTGGATAGAAAATCTAATCGATCTGTTTTGAAGAAATCAGATATGAAAAAAAAAAACATATCCTATTAAAAAGTAGGATTGAATTCAGCTTTAATAATTGGGTTCCAATCAGATTTTCGGATATACATAAACATCCGGTTGGATTTGGATATGGATTTGAATCAGATTTGTTATTAAGCAAATATCCTATATCTAATGTTCTTACATTTTGAAAATAGGTCAAATTCAGTTCAAAATCCGTACTCAGATATGAATATGAAAATTATATTCAATTCAAATTCAGTTTCTGAAATAGGATTCCAGATTTGGATTAAGATATGGCTAAAGGTAAATCCCATTTGACTATGATCCATTGACATCCCTAATTGTGGTTCAAGGGGTAGCTTTGTCCTTCCTTCCTTTCTTTCTCCTTTGGCAGCTTCTATGACAACTAGTGAGGTTAATGGTTTCTTTTTGTGAAAGAGGCCTGAAAGATAGTTGGGTCTGCCACATGTTTCCATCATTCCTTTCTTTTTCCTCTTTTCCCTTACATGCTTCTCTCGGAACAATGGCAGAAACACATGGTGGCTGGTGTGGGATGGCTGGGGGGCTGGCAGTCGACACTGACCCATTAAAATTTTCATTGAAGCAATGAATACATTTTACATTTATACAAAGAATTATAACTTACACAAACACCATCTTTTAAGTGCATTTTAATTTTGCTCAAAGAAAGTGTGTCAAATGACTATAGCTTATGTAAGCAACATAGACACACAATGTGCACTCAATTGTGGTTCTCTATAAGCTAGCAAACCATGATCATAATATTGTTGAAACGACAAGTTGCACCACTTAAAGGTGAAGGGTGCAATTACTCAAATACGTGTAAAAAATAAACATGGTCTTTGATAAAAATGATTTTAAGTGGCGAACATTAGCTAATAAGTGTCGGATTGTAGTGCATATCAAAAACAAGAAGAAAGAATGCATTTATTGAAACGGCAAGTTGCACCACTTAAAGATGAAGGGGTGCAATTACTAAAATACGTGTAAAAAATAAACATGGTCTTTGATAAAAATGGTTTTAAGTGGCGAACATTAGCTAATAAGTGTAGGATTATAATGCATATCAAAAAGGTGAAGAAAGCATGTGTTTTATCTATATGCAAATAAAATAGAAGTACCAAATAATTTTGGCTTAGGCAAGTGTCATAGTTAATGCATTCTATTTATATAGAAAGAAAAAAGCATCAAACATTTATAGCTTACGCAAATACCATATTTTTAGACCTCAACGAACATTTTAGACAAAAAACCTCAAGCATTGGCAGTGAACCATTGATGAACAATATTTTGTTCTTAGTGGCAAGTGCCATTATTATTGACCATGTCCAAGTGCCTTAGCTATTACCATCGAGATGCTAATTCACAACAAAGCTCAAGGGTTGTCCGAATGATGCATAATATAAGGGATGTCAAATTCTATGTAGAGGTCAGGCAAATGATTTGAACTAGAAGTGTTTGAGTTTCCTCTAGTCAGTGAATTCATATTTGCATTTGTTTTTGCCATATATTGACCAAGATATAAGAGCAAGCAGTGATGACAAGATGATGATTAGTAAATAACCACATAGTGGTCAATAAGAGACCAATATCATGCTACAAAAAAAGAGCTTAGAGCTCTCCTACCATAGTAAAATCAAAACTATGAAAAACAAAGCACAAGTAAAACCGAGTGAAGGGTAGTAGATCAAAACAGAAAGCACATACACATGTGATGAAGAGGCTAAATAGCACTTCCTTGGTTACTAAACTCTTATAGTGTACAAGAAATTTGTTGAGAAGAATCACATGATATCTGTCCTAATTACAATAAATTCCCTTATAAACAATTAATAAAACTATTTTTTGCTCTTTACAATTAAATTTATTTGCTGGCAATGATTCTTATCTTAATAAAAAATATTTTGTACAACAGTACGCCACTACCCAATGCCTCTAGACACTCTAGTGGATGATCAAACATTTACGTAACTTCTCATTGTGCCACACCATGCGAACAGTTACAAGTTCTGATAGTCTACATGTATTCCTTAGAAGGGGAAAAAATCTGAATATGCCTAAAGATTTGAAATGGCAAATGACCAAATTTTGTAAGAAGACCATTAAAACATATTTCTTTATCTTGTTTTCTTTCCTTCAAAACAACATCATTATTTCTCAACACACTCATCACATAATTACTAGCCTATCTTGATCTAGCGTGCCACACAAAATTTGAAATTGTAGTAGGATAGGAACTAGCAAATAAAGAATCAAACTTATGAGATTGGACAACTTTATTCCAGCCACTTTTTTGTTTATGCATTTGATATTGTCTTTACCCCTCCCCCTCTCCAAACTGCATTTTCTTCTTCATCTCGTCCTTAGCCTAAAAAAAATAGATTTGTTAACTAAATATTGTACTTCTTACCTTTGCATATCTTAGATATAGATAGAAGGCAACCAACTAAACCAACACACTCACATTTGCCATCAAACAAAGACCTAAAGTCACAATATAATGCAGAGTACTTGAATTTGGATGCCATTGATTGCCTTGCTTTAACTTCAGAGTATTTGCCAAGAATGCCTCTAGTAACTTCTAGCAATCTTGGCCATTTTATTCCTCTTACCACATAATTGACCAATTACTTGACCTTTCTATCCATACAGAACTTGGACGTACACATTTTCCTACACTCTAGAGTCATTTATCACCTCTACTACAGCCTCTACTTTTGCCAAGGCCACACCTATTTTGAGCAAAGAAGGCAACTATTGATGACCCACTTGCTGATTGGATTTCCATTGAAGAGTTCTAATCACTTCTCTTGATTTATTATAATATCATGCATTTCACAGAATGAGGGAAGAGATTTCGAAGTTGTCATAGTTATGACAAAAACTTTATATTCATTCCCTAAGCCACTAAGTGCATGCATATATAACTAAATCCTCCTCCTTTATAACTTCAACAACTAAACAAAGTGAATCAGTTAGGAACTTCAAATGGTCGAGATAATCAACCATGGATTCTTCACACTTAGACGAATTTTGGAAATCGTGGTTGAGCTGAAGAATTTGTAAAATTTGATTATGAGACAAATGCTTGCTCAAGGAATACAAAGTTTATGTTTTATGATGGATAATTTGGCTGAGAACCAATTCTTTTCCGTTACATATTTTTTTTCGACTTGTCTATTGACGATATTTTTGAATCATGTGTTTTGATCATTTTGCGCTTCATATTTAATCAACTAACACTTACCATCATGATCAACCTCATGATATGCTTGATAAACACTACCGGCTTCAGCATGATCATCAGTCCTTTTACTGCATTTGATGCATTATCTTGAGAACGATGTCATCTTATCGCTCCTTTTCCACTCATCCTCTTTAGCATCACCAAGTCAGGTAGGTCTCCTCATGATGTTGATAATTTTGAAACACGTGAATGGATTATGATCACAGAAATGAACGGTATATATGCTATTTCGCAGTGTCTTTGCACTGAACCTGTGTTTACTAACTTCCCTCATACCATTATCTTCCGATTTCATCCCCATCCATGAAATAACAGCTTCAGCTTTTGGGAAAAGCTCAAGAATTTTCTGTGACATCCCAGTTTCTTGAACGAACCACATTTCCGTAAGCTAATTGATCTGCGATAGCGTGTGAGGAGGCACTCCTATACTAGTTAATCTCTGCAAATTGTCATATTCCAATTTCTCCCTCATGCATGAAATACCAACTACAGTCTGCGGTAAAGGGTTGGGATATTTTCCAAACCATCATTAATTTCCAATATCCATAGGATGCAAACTTTTCATATCTTGTAAGCCACTGAGGACTTGCTTCTTACCTTCAGATGCACCATGCACCCAGTTTCAATGTCCACCAACAGGATGCCTTTGCTCGTTGGTGTTTGGCATTCAGAAAATAGTTAGCCTTTAGAAAGAGCTCTTGCATTTTCTAAAGGAGAAAATTGCATTTGGATTCACGTTATATATATCTAATCTGGTCAATCAAATATTTGTCGTGATGCTTTGGCTATGGTTTAAAACGTGTGAGGAACAGAAGGCCCCAATTACGTGACCAGAAACTAGAAAATGAAGGCCCCAATTGGTAACCAATGTGCACCGGACCGGTCTGCTTCGTTTAAAACGTCGATATGTATAGTAAAATTAAACTGACCAATTAATGTACTGAAGCCCCAACAGCAAGCATTGAAAGAGTTCCACTGGACGTGTTAGTTTTCTTAGTCTTTCTCGGGTTGTACATCAAAGAAAAAAAGCACTCCATAGTTGATATGAACATAACCATGAACAAAGTCCACCGACAAGAAACTGAAAGCACCCACCTGCGTAGTAAAGGAAGAGGGAGACGAGATCTCCCACTGCAGTTAAGATCATGTAGAAGACTTGGGAAAGGGAGTGGGCTGGGAAAACAGATGTTTTGAGAAGAGCAAGACCGACCACCACGTTCAGCTTAGCCATGCTGCTTCGTGAAGGCGTCACACCCCCTTCAACTTTTGGACAAACTAAATGAGAAGCTTTCAGAAAGAAGCAATTCACAATGAGAGAAAGAGAAAACTTTGGGAGGAAGCAATCGACATGGAGGAACAGTGCATGGGGTGCCTGGCTGATGGTAGAAGGTACGCCATCGAATCAAGCTTTTCAAGTCAAGTTTTCAACTCCAGACATGAATTTTATAAGGATCAAAAATTCTGTGTGTTTTAAAGGGCGCCGAACTGGTGGTAATTATTATTTACAATTTGGGGCCTATATTTTCAGATATTCAGCCAAAATCAAGCCTCTAATTAATGCCACATCGAAGGGTTGCTTGAGGGCTAAGGAAAGTCACTTCAAAAGATAACTGGGATGTCAATACCAATGGATTGGATTTGAATCACACATTATCATATTTGATTTTTCGGATATTCATATATTAGAATATAAAAACAGATTTGAATATGAATGAATGAACTTATATATCATATTCAAATCTAACTTTTAAATTTGAAATCCAAATATATATATGTATATATGAATGAAAGAACTTATAGACACACTCCACATCCAAATCTAGAATTTGGATTTGGAATATCCAACATAAGATTAATGGTCCAAATCTGGTCCAGGTTTAATCCTAGTCTAGATCTTGTCCAACCAGTCAACTGTGATATAAGTTTGCAGCTCTTGTTGTTTTGTAATTAGATTCTCTCACCATCTCCCACCTGTTACTTCGATACAGGACTAAATCGGTATGTCTCTCTCACTAAGACCCTGGTGGTTTAATTAAGTTTCTTTTCAGAACAGACACATACTTTCTCTCTCTCACACCCAAAATGTTCATCTCTATCTCTCTCTTCCCTCCGTTCCCAAATGTTGAATCTTAAATCGTGTCTCTCTCTTCCTCCGTCCCCAAACGTTGATTCTTAAATCATGTCTCTCTCTTCCGTTCCCGCACTCCTCAAATACCCATAAAAATTTTCCGTCTAATGGTTTTTCCTTCTCAAAGTAACACCATCACACCAAATGGGCTAGAACATCAACTTTTTGATCTAAAGCATAGAAAATTAATAAGCATCAAGTAGCATATGAAGTCTTTATTTTATGAAATAGAGGTGGCCCCACGCTGCAAGCCTAGAAAATGAAAGGCCATAAGGGCTACATAGTTGGCCACTTTCACTGGATTTTAAGAAAATGAAAGGCCACAAGTCCTTGTTCATGATTTTTAAAACTGTATGCTGAACAAATATGCTATAAAGGCATAATTCTCCACCCTCTCACCTGCGACTCCCCCTCTCAGTCGTGGAAACATCCACCAGGCTCCCTTCCTATGGTGCTCATCCGGATAGTGTTGAGAAGCACCGAGATGAGGCACCCCGTCCCCGACCTCTCACGACGAACATTGGTCCCTCTCCCTCTCTCATCTGCACTCCCTCCTCTCCTGCCCTTCAGCGTTGCCCGTGGCTGCTGGCCAGGTTCATCGCTTCCTCCTCCAGCCGCTTCTTCTCCCGAATCCACTCTGCCTGCTTCACTACCAACTCCTTCCTTGGGTGGTTTGCTCCTCCTCCCTCTCGTTCCTCAAAAGCTTCTGCTTGCAGCACTGTGTTTCCTACTTTTTGCTCTGTTGTGCCCTCTCCATGCTCGGCAACAGTTTGATGAAATGCTCGTTACAGCTTGTGCTATCCACTTCTTCTTTTGGATCGTTTTCATAGCTGTCCAGTCCTCTTTCGGAGCCTTGCTCTCACGTTGCGCTAAGTGGCGTCTCATCGGCCTACGGGGCCGTGCTGAGCTTAGGCTTTGAGAGGGTCCAAACGCAGCTGCTTGGCTTCATTGTTTTTCTTGCCAGCCTTTTTGTTCTTGCCTAGGGTTGGTCTTATGGCCACCCTCCCTCCTCCTTTGCCTTTGCGATCACCACATGGAGCTTGGGTTGGTGGTCCCAGTCTTTGTGGGATCAGGCCGGGTAACCCCCTTCCCCTTAATCGTTTGTTTTTAAAAGAAACAGAACATATTGAGAAAATTATGATGGATGGTGTACAAAGATAAATGAATCTTCTTTTTGGGAACACATACTTCCTTCAGTTGAGTTGTGATGGCAATGGCATCAATTAATAAACAAACGATTGTCAAAGGGATCAGCAACTTTACGAAGGACTGACCGGTGCTATTTTCTTAGAGATGCTTATATACAATTTATAACTTGATGGTGGATGATTTTGAGATGTTTTAATCTTCACAACTACATTTGTAAGTTGTAAATAATTTTCTGATGACATTTTAAGACAACCTTCACAAGAACTGACATATAATTTAACTCGCATATAGCCTAAATGTCTGACTTGTTTTTTTGTTCGTTTTTCCTTCTATAATTTTGTTAATCCAAAATCTCATGCATAGAGTGTTCATCTCTCTCTCTCTCTCTCTCCCCCCCTTCTCATTTTCTTCTTATTGCTCTCTCTCTCTCTCTCTCTCCCTCTCTCTCTCTCTCTCGCTCGCTCGCTCTGGGTGGTTCTCTCTCAGGGCCTTGTTCTACTATCCCACCTGCGACTCCCCCTCTCACTCGTGGGGACATCCACCAGGTTCCCCTCCTATGGTGCTCGTCCGGATAGTGTTGAGGAGCACCGAGATGAGGCACCCCGTCCCCGACCTCTCACGACGAACATTGGTCCCTCTCCCTCTCTCATCTGCACTCCCTCCTCTCCTGCCCTTCAACGTTGCCCGTGGCTGCTGGCCAGGTTAATCGCCTCCTCCTCCAGCCGCTTCTTCTCCCGAATCCACTACGCCTGCTTCACTACCAGCTCCTTCCTTGGGTGGTTTGCTCCTCCTCCCTCTCGTTACTCAACCGCTTCTGCTTGCAGCACTGTGTTTCCTTCTTTTTGCTCTGTTGTGCCCTCTCCATGCATTCCTACCAATCACGTGCTATTTGTTTCTCCTTTTGCAGATGGGTGACTGTTCCTTGCAGCCGAGACTTCCCAAGGTGGTCTCCATTGGTAGGACGGCTCCCCCACCTTGGTGTGTCCCCTCTTCCCATCGTGCTTCCATGCTACGTCGCCTTCTTCGGTCTGTCGCTTCTATCCTCGTCTGATGGGGCCATTGGTGGTGTCAGAGGTGTAATACCTTGAATGGCTGCCAGGCTGCCACGTGTTCTTGATGTCGTTTTCCTGCTAGTCAGAATGACCAGTGACTTTTCGGTCGACTGCATGGCTTTACGGCCGTCGCTTCTGCCTTCTGGGTCTAGGTTCTTCTACCAGCTGCTTCTCAGTCGCCTGCTTCGGATGCTAGCTCTATCTCCTTTGACTCTATCAGACTTCCTTGTCCTGGGCCTACTTTTTTTGGCACATGGGGTCTGCCTTTCTAGGTAGCAGTCCCGTGGGTCTTCAGCCCAGGTGGTCTGCCGCACCAGTTTTCTTTGCTTGTCGAGCTCTCGCCACCTCAGCTCCCGCCTTTGCTTCACTCACCGCTGGAGGTGGCCTTGCCTACTAGGTCGTGCCCTGCTTGCTCTCCGCCGCGCTCCCCCGAGGTGCTGCTTGTTGCTCTATCTGATCGTGGCATCATTCGGTCCTTTGCACCGTCATAGTCAGCTGCCCTCCCGTCAGCAGGGGATCACCCTCTTGAGGTAACGGTTGTTGCTTGCTCTTTCTCGACTATGACCTCCGTTGCTTTGACCTCTATCGATTCGTCTCCCATAGTCAGTCCATCTCCATTTGTTGCATGTTCCTTGCTCCTTACCCTTGTTACCAGCCCCCCTTTGCCTCCCCCACCATCTAGGACCACCTCCTTTGCCCACCTGCCCGGTTTTCTTTTGTTTCCATTGACAGTTGCATTGTCACCAGCTTGCCTTCCCTGCGTGTACTACTCCCCGCACTCTGTTGCAGTGTTCTCGCAACCCCACCTGCTTGCCCCTTCCCCGATTAGCCCTGCCATCCCCCACCTCTCTTGTGTTGATGCTATTTCCCCCACCCAGCGTATTGATTCTGCGTCCATTGCTACTCCTTCATTTTCTGCTCGGTTGCTTGGTCCCACCACCGGACCTTCTGTTTGCCCGCTCTTGCCCGATAGGTTGCCACCTGTTTTTCCCTTGTTAGATGCTAAGCTAGGCATTTCCCTTCCGGATGCGCTTGCCTCTCTTAAGGTCACGCTTCCTCAGGAGTAGCTTGATTTCCTGCATTCTTCATTTGTTGCCGCTATTGTACCGGCCTCCCACTCCAACCTTACTCGGTTGCATTGGGAATTGCATAGGATTGGGGCTTCCGCGGCCTCCATCCTCCCTCTCGGTACTGCTAGAGTGGCTAGATGTACGCCCCTTCACATGGTTTCTTCATGAGGGTTGTGTGTTAGAACGTGCGGGGCTTGGGAGCCCGTTATCGGCGTAGGTATCTCTCTTCTTGGGTGCGTCAGCATGGACCTTCCTTGCTTATCGTGGTTGACACCAAATTGTCTGTGATTTCTCACGCCTGTGTTTGTACTTTGTTGCGTCAACCGTCCTTTGCGTTTCTTCCGGCTAATGGTGCCCCTAGGGGCATCCTGCTGGCCTGGTCTCCTCCTCTTACGAGGGATGTGGTGCATGTCGGTTATTACTGTATCTCGGTCATTCTCAATGGTCTTTGGCTCATTGGCCCGGTCTTAGTTACTACGGTCTTTGGCCCTTGCATTGAAGCCTTGCGTGACCAACTATGGGTTGAGCTACATCATGCTCGTCAGCTTGTTTCCTCACCTTGGCTTTTGGCAGGAGACTTCAATTGTTTGCTTAGCCCTGACGACTCTTGATCTCCTGTCCCTTCTGGTCCATCTATGTCGGCTTTTCACTCCTTTGTTCTTGAGTTCAGTCTTTTTGACGTGTCTCTGAGTAATGGCAAGTTTACTTGGTCCAACAATAGGAATCCTCTGATTCTCCGTAGGTTGGACCAGGGCTTCCTCTTGCCTTAGTTGTTCTCTCCTTTTCTTTCATCCTCTTTGGTTCCTGGGCCGAGACACTTGTTTGATCATGCTCCGCTGCTCCTTTCCCTTATTCGGGGTAGGGCTGGTACTAGGCGTGCTAGGTTTCGTTTTGAGCTTTGGTGGCTCCGAAATGAGTCCTTTGTCGCTGCCATCCCTAAATGGTGGGCTCGCACCATCAATGGTAGGTGGGCTGCTTTCAGGCTCTCGCAGAAGTTGCACTGCATCTGGAGGGAGGTTTTTGCCTGGAAGCACATTTTCTGCAGTGGCAAGTTTTCTGAGGTGACCAGTTGGGATGAGGAGATTTTGTCCCTCCAGTCTTTTGATAATATTTCTACGAATCAGTCTTCCCACCTCCTTTGTCTCAAGTGTCTGGCTCAAGAGTGGTGGATTAGGGAGTCCATCCACTGGCAGCAGCGTTCTAGGCTGGGTTGGCTTTTGTATGGAGACCAGAATTCTAAATTCTTCCACTTGGCCGCACCTTGAAGGTGCCGTCAAATGTTGCTCCAGTCCATGGTTATTGGCCATAGGGTTTTTCTTAGTGATGACATTCTCCCGGCTTTGACAGCCCATTTTCGTGATTTCTATTCTAAGCATCTTTGCATTCGTGCCCTGCTTCCATAATTTCACCTCTCATCCCTCTCTGTCTCCTGTGCGATCTCTCTTGAGCGGCCCTTCCTACACGAAGAAATCAAGAATGCTGTCTAGGCCCTCAGCTCTGGTAAGGTGCCTGGCATTGAAGGTTTCCCTGTTGAATTTTTTTGCACCTTTTGGGAGGCTTGTAGCGCTGATGTGTTTACGTTGTGTGATGAATTTGCCTCCAACTCCATTTTGCATAAGGAATTTAATCACGTGACGTGCGTCTTGGTGCCTAAGCATCCTAACCCTATGGACATCAGCCACTTTCGCCCGATCTCCATCTTAGGCACATTATAAGATTATTGCTAAATTGCTTTCTTTGTAGCTTGTGCCTGTTATGTCTTCTATCATTAACCCCTTCCATGTTGCATTCATCAAGGGTCGACGTTTGCAGGACGCGATTGTCCTGGCCAATGAAGTTGTTCATTCTCTATACTATCTACATCTTCCTTCCTTCATGCTTAAGTTGGGCATCTCTAAGGCCTTTGATTCGCTTAGTTGGGAGTTCCTTTCAGACTTGCTCACCCGCCTTGCTTTTGGTCCATCATTTTTGCAGTAGATCCTTTCACTTGTCACTGGGCCCAGCTTGCAGTCTCCTTCAATGGGATGTGTGGCGATTTCTTCTGTCTCAGTGGAAGCCTCTGTCAGGGTTGCCCGTTGTCGCCTTTTCTTTTCAACTTAGTTGTCGAGTGCTTTTCTACATTATTTCATCATGCTGCGGTCGTTGGCTTTCTCACTCCACATTCACTCCCCCACTTACAGGCCCCTTCTCCACCCTTCAATATGCTGACAACTTTCTCTTGTTTGGCACTGCTTTCCGCTAATAGATTGTGAGAACTTGGCTCATCCTTCTGGTTTTTGAGCTCATCTCGGGTCTTTCTATTAATTCCTCTGAAGACCACCTTTCTCTCATTCACGTGGATCCAGTCACGGTGCTTCTTGCGAAAGCTTGCTTTGGGTGTAAGGTTGGTGGCTTACACATGGACTACTTAGGTCTTCAGACTATGTTGGCTTCTCCTGCTCCCTCCTTTTGAAATTTAGTAGAGCAGAAGCATGTGAATCACCTTCAGTGTTGATAGAAAAAGTTGTTTTATCTCCCTGGTCGTATTACTCTTACTAAACATTGCCTTTCGTTGGTCCCCCTCCATGCACTGGCGGTCTTTTGACCTCCTGTGGCTGTTCTGAGAAGGTTTGATAGGATTATTCGTAGATTTATATGTGATGGTGATCGACCTTCAGTTTGGCTTGCACGTTGGAATATGGTTGCCCTTCCGCGTCTTCTTGGGGGTGTTGGGGTTACCAACCTTAGTCCGGCATGTGAGTCCTTCCTGTGTTCTTGATGGTGGTGTCTCGCAACTGAGCATTCTCCAATCACCCTATTCATTTGTTCCACATTTGACCTCTCTTCCCCTAGTGTTTAGAATGGTTTCATCTCCCACACCTCTCCCTCCCACTTTTGGTGCGACCTGGTTTTTGCCCTTCGCCTTTTCCTTCGGCTTGCTGACCTCCCTTCTGTTTCATCCCTATCTTGGCCTCTTTCACCTTTCCAGGGATTCACTTTTTCTTCTTGCTACCTAGCATCTTTTGGTTCTTTTGTTGCGTTGCTCTCACCCCCTGTCCCTTTGGTCCCCAGGCCCTTCTTCTCGTGCCATTACTTTTGTCTGGCTTCTTTTTGCTGGCCACATCAACACTTTTGACCACTTACATTGGCTTGGCATCAGTGTAGCTAACCAGTGTCCCCTCTGTCTCACCACGATTGAGTCTTGGGTCCACCTTTTTACTACTTGTGCTTTCTTTGTTAGTGTTTTTGCCTCTACATGGCCTTCCCATGTTAGTAGCCTTCCAGACCCACCCTCCATTTGCCTTCTTTTCCTCTTTTCTCCTTCCCCCACCTGTCTGTTTCCTGGGGGTGAGTCTAGAGGTTGTGGCTCATTTCTTCTTGGTGGCACATTTGGGAGGAGCGCAACAACAGGGTCTTCAGGGGCACCTTCTCATTGCCAGATGTTGTGGCTCGTCTGGTGCAGGGAGATGTCCATTTTGCTATTCAGTTATGGCTCCGTCCTCCGTCTGCGGCTGGGTGACTGTGTTACACCATCCTTTTTTTTATTTTTGTTTTACTGTGCGATTGTCTTGTATATTCATCTTTTATTTATGTTTTTGCGGTTTATTCTTGTACTTAGGGGACTTGTTGTCCCCAAATTTTGCTATGAATTCCCATTTTATTGGCTCTCTCTCTATTTGCTTCAGTAGTCTATGTTTATGTTTGTTGGTATCGATCTAGATTATTTGTTTGAAGCCATCCCACTTTCAAATTAGAAGGAACTGGCTTACCTGCTATAGAAGTAGCATTTTGTTTTGTTTTCAAAAGAAAAAGGAGACCTATAGCAGTTGAGGAATCACTACTGTAAGAACTTCTAGCAACGACTTCTACCATTGTCAATAACTCAACGAGTTCTTACCAATGATGTTATTGACAATGACCTTGGGCCTAACAAAAGACTTTTCCCCGTGCTGTAAAGGGCAAGGGCAACCTTAGCTGTTCGCTAGGGCAAGAGTACTAGCCAATAAGTTTATTGACAACTGCATTATGACTATTCGCTATGGTAAAAGTCATTGCCAATAGCATATATTATAGTTGTGGTTTATACACAAGTGGGCTAGAGCCCAACTCTGCTCATGTCTTGTCCTGCTCGAGCTATTGTGCTTTAAAGGGTCAGTTCAAACTCCACTCAACAAACCAAGACCAAGCTTGTGCTCAACACTAAACCTTGAGCAAAGTATCTTGTGACAGGTATAAAATGGATAGACTCAAGGCTCGTTTAAGCAAGAACAATATTTTTATAGCTAACTACATCACTTTGTGAGGCGTTGCAAGGTTAGTCTAATGATCAACCTTCAGATGAACATAAGATGAGACTTTATAGTCTGCCTCCCAGGATTTCCTGAATCCCAGCAGCGATTATCGCCAGAGAATTTTTGGCAGGTTTGAAAATGGTAACAAAATAAGCTTTGAATTTCCTTTTAATGAAATCTTTTATTTCGGAAATCAGTTTTTCAATTTAATCTGGCTTGCAGTTACGAGATGAAGGATAGGGCTCAGGGCCACTATCCAACAGAAATAACAACAAAATTGAAGCACCCAATTTGACATTTTTTTGGAACAATTTGTACCGGTGCAAAAGAATTCTAGCCATATAAAGAACTTTTGGGAAAAGAGGAGGCAGGGCTATAGAAAAATAGACCATTGTCTTTTTTGGCCCCTCAAAATAATGCATCAACCTGTTGTGCATCATCACAAGCCCAACACTTCTCGTCTGCCACAACTACTTTCCTCCCCTTGCAATATCTTGCGAGTTTCAGATGACGCATAAGAGAAAATCAGGGCTGCCACGGAATATCGTGCTCTTCTTCTTCCTTTCACATATTTATACTCTTTATGTAGATAATCAATTTTTTTACAGGCGTAAAAGAATATTTTCTGTTACAACAATATCATGCCTTCTACCTTCTATAGAATTTCTCATGCATGGCAGGGAATACCATGATTCAATTTTACAGCTTTAAAGTAGGTGTAAAATGGTGTCGAGAAATATGGGAGATGAAGATATCAGATGACGTCGCACAGCCATTTGTGAGGCATTATTTCCACCGTCAGATGGCAGCATACATCATCACATAAGATGCTACATCCACGTCATCTTCACATGAACTTGTGAAATCCTTCTTCATTCTTATTGCTCGGTCACACTTCGCGTTCATTCTTCTCCTACTTTGTCTGCTTTTGTTGTTCCTTTTTTTTTTTGGTTCTCTCTTTTCATTAAATCTTGTTATTCATGGTATTGTTATTATTATAATTGTTTTATCTTTATTGTTTTTATTGTTATTTAATGAAGCTAACCCGGCATGTTTATCCTTTGAGACTTTCTCAGCAACGACCCTTGTAGTTTGATAATATTTTCCAAAACCGTCTTAACTTTGCGCTTAATTTTAACTTCTTAAGCCTTATGAAAGTTTCACCCTTCAGTTTAAAGCCATCCACTTAAACAAAGTTGCCAATTTTAGCTGCAAAATAAAATACCTATAGCACCCATTTGAATATCTTATGCACACTCTCTCTCTATCGCACGATCACCTTTTTGTTAAAGTTACTATTTTAATATTAATACTTAAAAATGTTCAGGAAATTATAGTACATCAGATTAAGCCACAATTATCTACACTTATATAGTATTAAATGTCATAATAAATGGCGTAACAACAAAAGTACGCTTCGCCACCAAAATTCAGTCTATAGTAAGCAGTTGCACATTTAATATATATTTGATCAAGGTTTAACAGATCTGCAAAAGATAGGTTCACATTTTCATTTATTTGAACACCACATGTAAAATAGGTAGAGTTGCACAGGAATTCCAGGACTCCCATCCATTGCTGGACCATCGAAGTGTTTAAGAGTACTGTCATATGTGGGCGTGCACACAAATATACTATTGACGGGTCTTAGTGGTTTACATTTTGGTTTTAATTGAAAAATATTCTTTACCCTTTGGAATTTCAGGATCTTAAAGCTGATGTACTTCGGGTGAAAAGGAGATTAACATTCCACCACCAGAAGATATCTTAAAGGCCCCTCCATTCCCACGGCCTTTTTGTCGTCGTAGATTGCATGTGGACCTGAGCAGGATATGCAATACCCTCGAGAATATGTTTCAATATATATAGAGAGTTAACTATAATTTGCATAAGCAAATAAAAACTTTACTGTTTGAAGTTTCACTTGTTAAGAGGTGACATTTAATCACATGTCAAACCTCACAGAAAAATGACGCTCGTTTCTTGAATTATGCCCAAGAAAAATTGGATCCTAAACAGAAGCTGCCTATGATGTCAACATCCTTTTTTATAAATAAGCCATTGTTTTTTCTGTCTCTAAAATTACGGAAAACATGTCTGAATTTTTTTACCGAGTAGTGAGCAAGACTGGAAAAAGTTGTCAAAATTTGAATGTCTTAGATCAAGTCTTGCCTTCAATTTCAAAAAACAAGAAAAGCGATTTACGTTCCCGTTTCGAAGTAAAATGAAGTCTTCCTCCAATTAATTGAAAGGCACCATAAATTTGTTCCCATTTTGATATTTTTTTTCTAGGTTTATGTCTTCAAAAGATTTACAAAGCATCTTAATTCATTGTCATTGCCATGGCTTATGCTTCCATCAAAGTTCAAATCTGAGGTTTTGGCCATATATTAATAATCTCAAATCCTCATTTTTCTGTGGTTGAGAAATATACTGTTTGTTTATGGGTCCCATTAAGGAAAAAAAAAAAGAATTTCAGATCAACGTTAGATATAAGATCCGAAACTACCAAACACACCAGGAAGAGGAGATGACTAATTGGCTTGACAATAGTTCAAGCTAGCTCTAGATTAACTATTTTCTATGCAACAACTTGACAAGTCTAACGAGCTTAATGTCCCCAAAAAGGCATTTGTTATAGAGAAGACCCAAAAAAGGGTCGAATGAATATCCTTGATCATGGATATTTCTATCGGCAGTCATGTTTTTATACGTTAACCATTCATGCATAGTTCATGGGTTCAAAGAAAATAACAAGGACCCTCTTCTTAAAAGTCAAAGCAGGTAAATGCTTTTAATAACAAAAATGGATCCATCTCTTCCATGTCTCTATCAGAAAGTACAGTCAGTTTCCAGGTTATTAAATTTAAATTACAACCATCCAAATATAACAGTTGGTGCCAGGTTGCTGGTTCCAGTTGCAAGTTTCCTTGCACATCAAGTCTGTTTTAAAGAAGACTTTTAAAGGGCAAAAATGGAATTATAAAATACTAAAAGATTATAATGTACAGACCATTATAAAAAATTTCTAAAATATTAAAAGACTAATTTTTGTTGCTTGCACAAACGTGTGCATGCAGTTGAATCTCCCTCGTGTTGAGACATGCTTAACTAATCCAACACCGGATGAGATAATCAGACGAAATAAAGGGGAAAAGAAAAGAGAGAGAGAGAAGAGGCAAGTGGGCATGAATCCGACGTTCATGAAAAATCAGAGTTGAATGAAAATACACTGTTGAAAATCTTTTCTTAAGAAAAATAAGTGTCACGTTGAGAACTGTAAACATATAACAGAAAATGGAACTTGATACCAAAATACATGAAAAATTGGTATGAGAGAGAGGATGTAGGTCAAATAACCGAACCTCTATAATTTGTATCGCCCACCTATCTTTCCTTTTCTGTCTTGCTCTATTATGGTATCAGTGCTTATTTTAAAAAAGACAAAGCTCATCCTGGTATTGCCTCACCAAATCCTTAGGAAATTTTCCTTCTGCACGAGCCATTCCATTACTCGTGCCTTTCATTTTTTTGCTGCTGCTTGGTATTGGCGTGCGATCTCATGGCTGCCTCCTCATCCTGGTTCTCGCCCATTGGCCCACACTGAATCAATGCTTCCCTTCGCACTGGCTCCTACGAGCCTGCAGCATTTTCTTGGAGTATAGCTCAGGCGTGTTAGCAGATGACATATATGCAGAAGGAAAGAAACGGGCGACAAGTGTGATATAGCTCACATCTTTGAAGGTATGCTTCATGCAAATTACCTCATATGTCCGCAATGCTGTTTCTCAATCCCTTCATCCTGAACCTTGGAGGCAAAAGAAGGAATAAAGCCATTGCTGCCTGCACCTCTAAGGCCTTGTTCCTAAGGCGGCCAGCTTCTTTTGGCTGTTTCTCCACCTTATGGTCTGAAGGCAGGGGTAGAAGCAGATGTAGGACTGTTTCGTGCATATTTATATTTATGAAATAATTACATAGTGTTTTGTTTGCCTAACGAGTCCTAAAGCTTCAAAATTTAAAGTATTACTGCACTTCAGCGAAGGAAATTTTGGAATTTAAAGAGGAAACATCTTCTCAGTTCATATATACGTGTACATCTCCTGAGTTTCATTTTCCGTTGTTCCTTAGCAGAAGAAATTTGACTGCTCGCCACCAATTAGAGGCTTTACATAAAAGATAATAAAGTTGCATCTTTGTGGACGTATCCATGGAGGTGGAGGTAAATCTATGGAGAAGCTTAATCATCATCAAAGAGGGGCCAGCAAGGTAAATTCTCATCATTTATCTTGTAGTTCTAACACAGGCTCTCCTTTTTCTTTTCATCTGTTTTTGGTAATCTGATAAGAGGTTGAAACCTCACACCCATTCCCTCATCCCTGGGTTCAAGGCTGTTGAATGCAGTAACGGATCTACATATATGCTGGCATGGGCAGTTGCCCATGCCAACAACAAAATTTTTATTTATTTTTACATAGATTTCTTACAATTATTTACTTATTTATATGTGTTGTGCACCTTGAAAAATGAGAATTTATATAAGAGTGCCCCATACCCAAAAAATTCTGGCTCCACCACTGGTTGAACTGTTCTTTCTTCTGTTTAAAATGAGTAGCTTTTCATCGATTGTGTTGCTTTCAGTAGGAGAAAATTATGAACATTTAACTGAGTTCTTATTAAGTGCAATTCTCGGTTTGGCTCCTGATGTTGAATTCTTCACCAAAAATTGACGACATTCATTGCTAGGGTAGCCATTCCTTTTCTTGCAATTAATTAAATGTCAAAGAAAGGCAGGAATGGAGCACAGAACGCTAAGGCAATTGAATCAAATTACTCAAAATGTCAACCATTAATCGTATTGGGCACGGTTATGTCATTCACAAGAGAAAAATAAGCCAGCACAGTCTCAGTCTTCCAAATGAAATAGAAATGTATATAGCTTCCTTCTAATTAATGTTTTCATTTTTTCATTATCGTTGTTGCCAATTTTTTTGCTAATTCTCTCCTTTCTTTCGTTCCAGTTGTACAAACAACCACAGAATCACGGTCTTTCAATTGTTAATGGTTGTAAATGTCATGTTGTATTTTTCTTCTAAAATGTTTGTTCTTGCTTGTTTGGTAATGACTCTGTTTAGAAGAGTACTCTATTCTCCTAAAGAGAACAACTAATAAGAAAATGATCTTCTCCTAATTCATGGTAATTGAAAATATATGAATCCATACTGCCCTTTTCTTTCCAAATAAGCTCAAGCCAATCCTCGACGAACTGCTTGGGCCAAATTCAAGTTTTTAGAACTCGAGCCAAGTTTGAGCTTCACAGTATTTGGAAGTAATTGAGCCTTGTCTGATAGACAGCTTCACAGTTTAAGGCATATTTGGCCCAATTCAGACAATCTACCAAAAAAAAAAAGAAAAAAAGAAAATCCATAGACATTGGCAAACCCTCAGCAGTCATGGGGGTTTGCAATGACATTAGAAAAGAAAATCTGTGCTTGTTGCCATAGGCGATAGTCACCACAAGAACACTCATTCTTGCCGATGGTGGATTTGTCCATCCAGACATTCGAAGTGATGATTTTCCATCAATGTCTCACTAAGACGATGCTCACAGATATATATATATATATATATATATATATATATATATATATATATATATATATATAGATATATATATATAGAGAGAGAGAGAGAGAGAGAGAAAGGGGGAGAAATAGGGTACCTGAACGAATGCTCATCCTTAGGTAATACAAAACTCTACAATATGCATTATTTTTTGTTTTGCATCTGCCAACCATTCACATCGAAAACGCCCTACACATTTTTAAATTGCTGTTCACTGATCACCCACTTTGTTTTCTTTGACGTGGAAGAAAAGATGTACATCTAAACGACTCCGCTACTTCAACATTCTCTGAGAGAGAGAGAGAGACAGAGAGAGAGAGAGAGAGAGAGATTTGACAGGGGGAGAGAGTCAAAGTCTTTCGAAAAATAAACCTATACCTGAAAGTATGACTATAAACCTGCATTCACATCGAAGCCACCCTGCATTTTTTAGTGGTTCTTCATGCATTTTTTAATGGTTATCACTGATGACATCTGTCCAACCATTTTATATATTTTCTTTCGGCATATATCTGTAATTTAATTTTGATTGTTTAGCTTTCTCGGCAATGCACATGCACTTAATTAGTCAGGTTTTAGAAATAATTGCTGAAAACCACTAGTTTCGATCAGATGGTTTTGTATGTCTATTGGTTGAACATTTTTTTTGTCCCATGGCATATTCCATCCATCGACTTTTCTCCCACGTACCAAGTAAAAAAACTTTAACATATAATTTTTTGTGTTTGGATCGTTCTCCAAGAGTGTCCTCTTGATTTCCTCCCTCATAGGATTAATATTTCATATTCACAAGAATGCACATTTAAGTTGTTTGGGTGGCAAAACTCATTTTTTGAGGTAAAAAATGATTGTTCCTTATAAGACACTGTTTGGTAAGAGTTTGGATGACAAGAAACGCAAGTTTTATGAAAAATTATTTTTGGAAGAAAATATTTTAACCAAATTAATTAAAAACGAAAAACTGTTTTGATTCTATATCCAAACATACAAATCTGTTTTGCAAAACTAATTAAAAAATAATTTTTAAAAAACTATTTTTCGTAAAACCTTTTTTTTGTAGTGCGCCATTAATAGCACATCTGGACTGAACGTACTGAAATATTTCTGCAATCTTTCACAAAATTATAAAAAGTGGCTCTATTTTTGGCAAAATAGTAAATCACCAGTCAACTCTGAAAAATGAAGAAATGTGCACTCAACTTTTGTGATGAAATTTCAATGAGTTGCTTCTGCATCGAAGTCACTAAAATTATAAGGAATAATTTACACAGTTGCCCTTTTAATGAAAATTATCCATTTTATTTTTCTCTTCCTTTGTAGATAATTTAGATTGGGATGAGTAATTTTGTAAATTATCCCTTCATTTTAATGGCTACCGCTGCTCCAGCTTCTTAAACCCATCAATAAATAAGTGAGCGATTTTCCATTGGGCCCATTCAGTGCCATGACAAATTCAATATTTGGGAGACAAATGCCCTTGCAGTCCAGGATTTACCTTTTCCTCTTTAGAAATTAGGATTTCCCAAACACTTGAGCAGAAATGTCGTACCCACGCCCACGCCCGCACTCTACCTTGTTAGTATGTAGATCCTTTGTGGCTTTGAAGGGTCATCTCAGCTGCACGGCACCGCCTCACTTTGGTGGGTGGGGAGGTCAGTGCAATAGACAACCTCAAATCCGATGCAAACAATCAGTCGAAGGAACGGAGCTTAGAGCCGGCGGGCGCACTTACTCTAATGGTGTACCTTTTGGGAACAACAGCTTAAGCCATTAAGTGTAGTCGTTTTCCAGATGTTTCAGATGATAGTTGTTCTTATTTGACCCAAAGCCAATCGATCTAGCCACAAGCCAGTAGGAGAGAGCTCTAGCAGGCCTTGGAGGATCGAACCCACATATGTGGCAAAATACGGGGATGACTTGTGGCTAGGGGTGAAAGAATGTAGTTCGTTTTCCGCAAAATCTATTCCAAAAGGGGTCTCGCTACATCACAAAACACTGGATCCACAAGTAGATTAATATTATATGTTTAAAAGAGAGGTCCACTTAGGGCTGCACAACAAGTTGAGCCAGCTCAAACTCGATTCGATCGAACTCACTCATTGAAGCTCAACTCGAACTCGACTTATTTATAAACGAGTTGAGCTCGAGTTCAAATGTATGCTCAAAATGTTAAACGAGTCGAGTTCAAGTTGTAAAAAGTCAACTTGGCTCATCTCTGCAATGAATATTGAATTGTAATGAGAAAAAAAAATTGAACGAGTAAAAACTAAACGAGTTAGACAAGTTAAATGAAACATGACATGTTTAACATAAACAAGTTAACTGAGTTGAGTTTGAGCCCAATGTTGTAACATCGAGTCGAGCTCGAGCTTGCTTTGGAGCTCGAGTCGAGTTTGAGCTTGAGTTTTTTGAGTGACGTCGAGCTTGGGATGACCCAACTAGAGCTTGACTTGACTCATGCATGTGCAGCGCTGGGTCCACTACATATTACAAATAACGAAACCTTATTCTTAGGTTTTGAGTTGAAACCAAGCCCTGCTCTGCCAAAGCCAAATTGAGCTTTAAACCAACAAAAAAGGAGAAAACTGGAAAATCAATGGAATTTGGGAAATAGTTGCCTAGTACACTGCGTCCAACTCGTTAATCATATGTGCGTTGATATCAACTAATTTGAAAGTGATTTTTTTTTGCATTGTAGACAAAGTTAATCAAGATCAGAATATGCGTAAGGACAGATTGTGAGCCAAACAGAAAAATATACACCATGTTCGAAAGACCAGAAAACCGGCTGTTCTATATATATATATTCGTTTCAACATGCATGATGGTCGATCGAGCAGAAAATTTCAACAACGTGTTACGATCTTCCCCAATTTTTGAAAAATTATGATAACAAATATCAAGAAAAATAACCTAGCAAATAGTAGAACTCAAATGTTCTTGCTGTTTTTCATTTAACTCATTATATTTCATTTGTGTTTTTCTAAACAAAATCAATTTTCTCTCTCTCTCTCTCTCTCTTTCTCTCTTCCCCCACGACTCCCCTAAAAAAAAAAAAATACGAGCATCGTGCTCTTCTTCCTTTCACATATTTTATACTCTTTATGTAGATAATCAATTTTTTTACAGGTGTAAAATAATATTTTCTGTTACAACAAAATCATGCCTTCAACCTTCTATAGAATTTCTCATGCATGGCAAGGAATACCACGATTCAATTTTACAGCTTTACAGTAGTTGTAAAAAAACAAAGTTAATATAACACAGCTTTAAGAATTCGTTTTCATTTTCCATAACAGATCCCAAGAGGTAGAAGGCCCTACTGTTCTTTCATTTGCTAAGTCATACTTTCTCCACTAAATCTTTTGAGAAAACGATGATGTTGATGATGTTGGAGTTGGCAACAACAAGCTCATGAGGAGGCCTGTGACACACTTTACCCCTTCTTCATATGCTCACCATCCCTGTTTCCATAACTGAGAAGCACTCTCTCTCTCTCATCTCTCTCTCTCTCTTCCCCCACGACTCCCCTAATAAAAAACAAAATAAAATTCAATATTAGCTGTTCGTTAATTGGTGCACTGTTTGGGATCTCCATTGTACATGAGGATCCACCTTACCAGTAAATGTTGCCGTTGTCCCAAAGATATGCACAATGAGCTGGAATCAACAGATTAATTTGCACCATTTTGGGGATTTTGTTCAGCCTTGTGAGCGACCGACACCCACCGCTTTTATTAACGACTTTTCAAAATATTTTTATAAAAAACTTAACAACCTCAATATTAATTAGTTTTGAATAATTTACTGTGGAAGTTTAATATCCACCTAGGTGTTAATTTCCAATCCCGCTACAAATTAAATAAACTAAACATGCCAAATTGTTTTGTTCAGACAACAAGGAAGATATGCTTCTACATTTATTTGGGATAAAATAAAAAGAATTAAGGGATGTACCGTTGTAGATGCATATTAATTATTAGTATATAGCTTATCTTATTCCTTTAAGGACCAAATTAGTTATATATCTTCAGGAATTTCTAGACTTAAATATTGCTCTTTTATTATTATGGCACCATATTAGAGTAAAACTAGGTAAGTGATTTACAGGTTCTTACGTAACAGATTATGTGCTTTTCACAAGGATAAACAATAGGATATATAGGAAAATATTAAGAAAAAAATTTACAAGTATTTGTCTCAATAGAAATAAACTCAGCAATATTTACAATTATTTGCTGCATTAAGAATAAAATTCACATGAAATGGAGGCGCTTTGGGCGTTACTCTCTTTCACTGAAAAACGTGGGGAAACAACCTGCTCCCGAAATGATAAAGGTAGAAGGCGTACCCCCAGCAAGCTGTTGCTGCAACCAGATCCAAATGGGGGCACTAATTGGGACTTGTTATATATGCACTGTTTTAATATATTTTAAGATAGTATTTAATTAACTTTTTTATATGTTGCATTTTGAGAAAAATATGACTTTTAATTTATAATGCTGTTCGAAATTTCACTATTCATTCAACCAAATCGGCGATAAATCGTCTATATCTGAACTGGTTGCAAATCACAATTGTAGAATCATTTTTTTTTATGGAACATAATACCCCGCATAATGTCTAGGAAGGAGAACTTAAATTAATTCATGTATTATTGCACCGCAAACTACTCCATACATCAGATTTCCAGTAGATCATTGACCGATTTTGGCATAACAAGGCCATCTCAGGAATGCTCAAGCCACATTGTCAGCCCTTTTATTTGCAATCACCTGAAAAGGGAAGATGGGGATGCGAACTTGGGAAAGTTTCCCAAATAATGCATACTATTGACTTATTCCACTTATGTTAAGTAATTTGAAAGCCTTGTCTCACTACTACATGAAGTTGAGAGATTCAATATAAGGTTTCAAGAACAAATATGCACACAAAGACATTTAATAGTGAAAAGTACAACATTCATGAATATGAGAGAGAGTTTTGTCCGCCGCTTTGCGTATGTAACGAGAACTTGTTGTCATTATGAGGAAACAGGCATAGCGAGTCGGAGGTCAGCTGCTTGCGAGTAGATGGGTCCTTATAATGGACCTCTATATTGGGGAGTCCCTTGAAATCCCCTAGTGAGTAGAGACTTCTTGTTTGGTGTCCATCCTATGGAACAAACGGGTGTAGCCAGGGTGCTGGGTGGGGAGTGAATGGAAATCGATCCCTTCACAAAGGTTGAACTGCAGATAGGATATGCTCGAATTTGTGTGGAGATACTACTTTCCTTAACGTTCCGTCCAATGGTGGAGTTGAAGTGTGGCAATTATGATGATGTCTGATCACAAAGAGTTGAATGAAAAGTACAAATAAAATTTTGCTCAAGATGCAAGACAATGTCTCACTTAATGCAGGACTATAATGTAAAACTCCTAATGCTTCCAAAAACACGGAGTTTCAGCTCAATGCATTGTGCAATAGCATTTACAAGATCATTTCAAAAGTCATGGCAGCTAGAATGGAAAAGATCCTCATTAGAACTGTTAATCATTATCAAGGAGCATTTCTGCCTAATAAACATATTCATGAATAGGTTTGGATGCAACTAGATGGTTAATATCTTAGCTGACCATAACTGCCAATCAATGCTTCTGAACCATGATATGTCAAAGGTGTATGACAAAGTTAAATGAAACTTCATTAGGAAAGCCCTACACCACCTTGGTTTTTGTGATAATTGGGTTTCTAAGGTAATGACATGTGAAGAAACAAATTCATATGCTCTCATTATTAACGGAAGAAATGAAGTTTTTTTTTTTTAATTTTTTTTATTTCTTATTTTTTTTATAGTCAGAGGGGGCTTTATCAGGGAGATCCCCTCTCCTTCTATCTTTTTCACAGTTGTGGTTCAATTTTTTTTCTTTTGCGTAGGCTCGAATGGTCGGCTCTCAATATGAAAATCAAATTTTCTAAATTCAGAGGGGTTTAGGCAAATATTCTAGGTATCTTTTATGTAGGTGCAATGATTTTTTGTAGGGCGATAAAATAGAGTGGGAGAAGTTTGAAATATCCTTAGAGAATTGGAAAGTGGAGAAAAGTAGGATGAAAAAAAAAATCCTTTGATACTCTGATATACAATATTTAATTGTTATGCTTTGAATCAAATCATCAGCTACTAGATGATAGCTTTCTGACTGGCCAGGTCTATTATGGTAATGGTTGAAAGATTGTGCTGTCATTTTCTATAGGCTGACATTGAGAACAAAAAAAAGCCCCTCATCAGCTAAAAGACCTATGTTACCCTCTAGAGGAAGCCAGTGTTCCAGTTTGAAATTCACATTTCGGATACAAAGCACACATGATCTTTTTGCTCTTCTAGGCAAGAACAACAAGCTTGTTGTGGGCATTGATTGTGCGAAACAAATGTTTAAAGACTGATAGTATGTTGACGTGTCATGTAAAGTCCCAGTGTTCCTGATTATGCAAAAGCATCTTGTGGGGTTGGAATGACATTAATCATCTGATTCAATGGATGGTGGATAATAGCAAGACCACCCATTTATCGTCAAAGAGTTGGGATTGGGCATAGTAGAATACCATATTTATAATAAAAACTTTCTCTTTAACAACTTGATCCTAGAGGCCTCCCTTTATGAGATGAACAGTATTCACAAACAAGAGACTAGTCAAAATTGAACTCACATTGGATTTCATATGCCATTCAGCATACTAGTTTCCTTTATGACAAGGACATCTTGATCATGGGAGACAAATAAGTAGCAACGGTCCAACAGCCAGGCACCTATGAAGTGAATTGTCTTCACAAGGTATTAGACAAAAGTAAACTTATAATGTGAAAGAATGTTGCCATTTCTAGAGCTAAATGGTGCACCTTTTTTGGCTATGGAGGTATATATAATGACTTATGATAGAACACAAAGAGTTGGCTATGCCTTAGCCAACCAATGTGTGATCTATGATAGACAAATTGAAACAGAAGATCATGTCTTTATCCACTATTGATGTGCAAAGAAATGGTGAAGGTACTTGGGCATAAGTTTGATGTAAACATCCCAAAATGAAGAAGTGTCCAAGAGGCAACCCATTGATGGTGGAACAGATCTCTATAGTAAAATGGTCTTAGCTTGTCTAGCATATTAGTCTACCCATGACCTTTGGGGATATTTGAGAAATTAAGAAACAACATCTTTTGTGACACTGATGCTAACATCAATTGGGAGATCACTGGCAAATTATGGGTGCACATCATGAATGTCATTGGCAGATCCTCATGGTTTGAGCATACGGAGGAGGTGTGTTGTTGGATGACTTTGTCCATAAGCCTATACCCTTGGCCATATTAGAGGTATTGGCATTTATTATGCAATCAGCAATTCTTGTCCTCATGCGACCATGAAAAGTCATGGGAAAATGGGATATGGTTTGTCCTTGTTGAATGCACATAGCATGAGATTTTCCTTTCTTCGAAGCAACACCTCCTTAGACACGTTGCATTTGGATGCCGTAAGGAACATAATCTAATGGAAAATCCCTTGGGTACCAAACCTAGGTAAGTAAGGAGCTCTTTTGCGCTGTTTGAGATAACCAATTTTGTCTCTTTTATGTGTGTCCCTTTATATTACTATCTCTTTATTTTTTTATCAATGAAAGGGTTACATTGGAATTGGCCCTTAAGTGAAGAAGTTGGAAAGTGTTTCTAACAATTGGCATGCTCAAAAATAGAAGATAGACTCAGTTGCAAAACAATAAAATGACTTAGATAATGAGCACTGACCCCTACTCAACCTGATTAACCTAGGACAAAAGGATAACCTTGACCAATGAAGTTAGAAGTCATGCCACCTTGACCAATTGAGTAGCTCGGACCATATCATGGCTAGGCCAAATAATCCATTCATTGTTGGCTATACACATACTACCAAATACATATAAAAACTTCACATACAAATGCATGCTTGGGAACTTTCTTTAACAGTTAACAAAAGTCAAGGAGGCATCAAAAAATATTTCCTCATGAACTCAATTTTAAATGGAAAAGTCTATTACAAACCCACATTTGAAATTTCAAATAAATAGACAAAATGGAATAGATTTTCAAACCTAAGAACCTTGGTTTTGAACATAAAATATTTTTGTTTCCAATTTTGTATAAAATGGGGCCGGAAACCCCCTTATGTAATTATTTTAAGAAAATTGAGGCTGCTTAAAAAGTTTTAAAAAGCTACAACTGTTATTTAAAAAGTTCAACAAATTAGTGGGGTCTTTCATGGTTGCAGCCCTATTTAAAACATTTGTAAAAAGTATGGAGGGGTTCTAAATTATTTCATAAAGGTGTAACACCCCTTATTGGCACAATTTTCCTAATTTTCCCTCATCTTTTCCCTCCTTTTAATTTTTCTAAGGGTTAAATGGTGAATTAAGAAAGTGGGGCCATGCTCTGACCATCTATTGTTTGCGAATCCTACTATGACTCTAACCACTAGCGAGGTCACCAACAGCACTCTGCTGGTCAAACCCATGGCTTTTTCTCACTCGATTTGTCCTCATTCTAAGGCTTTCACCATTCACAAGTTGAACCTTAGCCGAACAAAGACTCTCTCCCTCTTAAGTAAGGCAAAGCAGGGGAGGCTACACAACTGCAACACCCTGCTTGATTCTCTTTTTCTTTTCCTTTTAATATCTATTATAGGTTTAAAGAGCCTTGCTACGAAGTCACAATATAGGAGGTAAATGAGAGAGACGTAACCAAATATTAACTTACAAGGTTTCAGCCTAAGTATGGCTTAAGTCTACAATACATCCTCACTAACTATTCTTCCAACTTGTGATAAAAGAGTGAGTGGTACAACTCTTATTTTGTGTGACTCGAAGTTTACAAAATGTTCAGTAAGCCCATTTAGCTTTTGACCATTTTTTTTTCTTTCCTTATAAGATATGTGATACAAAATTTTACTTTTATATTTGATATGATTTCTACTTTTAAAAGGGCTTTCCTTGGGTTAAGTTTGCCACATGGGTTAAGTTTGCCACATGGATTTCACTCTTCTCTTTATTTTATCTTTTATTTTTTTTGCTTTCCATGGGTTAAGTTTGCCACAAGGGTTAAGCTTGCCACCGTCAATGACTCCCTTTTCCTAATTGTCTGTAATTTTTCTTTCATCTGTTCTCCAGTGTCCCCATGCAAGCTAATCACTCAGCAAGAAAAGAAAGGCCCCACGGATTTGAAGAAAAAAATTTACAAGTGTTTGTCTCAATAGAAATAAACTCAGCTTATTAGCTGCGTTAAGAATAAAATTCACATGAAATGGAGGCGCTTTGGGCATTACTCTCTTTCACTGTAAAACATGGGCAAACAACCTGCTCCCTAAATGATAAAGGTAGGAAGCGTACCCCCAGCGAGCTGTTGCTGCAACCAGATCCAAATGGAGGCACTAATTGGAACTTGTTATATATGCACTGTTTTAATATGTTGCATTTTGAGAAAAATATGATTTTTAATTTATAATACTGTTCAAAATTTCACAATTCATTCAACCAAATTGGAGAAAAATCATCTGCTGAACTGGTTGCAAATCACAATTGTAGAGTCAGTTTTTTTTATGGAACATAATACCCCGCATAATGTCTAGGAAGGAGAACTTAAATTAATTCGTGCATTATTTCACCGCAAACTACTCCATACATCAGATGGTCCAAGTAAATGACATGTATACGGTAAACATCAAAATAAGTAACCAACACACTGAGAGTTCAAAATTTTAAGACCCACTTTGTAAGCTTTATTGATTTCCTTCTTTCCTACCCATGTACAGATCCACATTTTACAGGTAACTCAGTCGTTTTCTAGTGTCATTTAAAACATCTCATATTTCATCCTTCAATTTTATTGATTTTGTCAAAGCCATTTTTTTGCAAAACGTTGCATTCTTGGATGCATGTTCAATGTGAACATCACGTTCTTGTTGCAGTAATGCAAGGCATATGTATGTCTAGATTTGATTGCTGCATTTAAAGATCATTTCATATCTTCAAATGCTATGGATGGAACATGGTTTTATTTTTTATTTTTTCACAAACCTACTTCGAAAGCTGCAATGAGAAGGATGGCACGTAACATGAAAAAATAAAAAAATTTACATCAACAAATAATGCACTATTATTTAGTTAAAGGGAAATAATTTTTCGAACATCCATAATTTGTATACTATTAAGCATCATTACAAACTATATTGACAACAAACCACTATTATTTAGAAGATACACTGAACAAGCCAACTGAGTCAAATCTTAGAATAAAAGGCATAAAATTCTCCTGATTCTAGTCCTTAAAATTCTGGTAGATCATTGACCGGTTTTGGCATAACAAGGCCATCTCAGGAATGCTCCAGCCACATTGCCAGCCCTTTTATTTGCAATCACCTGAAAAGGGAAGTTCGGGATGAGAACTTGGGAAAGTTTCCCAAACAATGCATACTATTGACTTATTCCAGTTTATGTTAAGTAATTTGAAAGTCTTGTCTCACAACTACACGAAACTGAGAGATTCAAAATATGATTTCAAGAACAAATATGCACACAAAAACATTTAATAGTGAAAAGTACAACATTCAAGAGTATGAGAGAGAGCTTTGTCTGCCGCTTTGTGTATGCAACGAGTGTACGCTGGATGTGGACCATACTACAAATATGCAAATTTCATTTCATGTCCAAACATTGCATATGCATATGCATGAGATAACAAATAGGTATGAAATAACAAATAAGTAAGAGATAATGTTTATGAGAAAACAAAACATCTATGAGATATGAGTTAATGGATATATGAGGTGACACTAAACATAAGTATGTGTTGATCTTTATGAGATAATAAAACACTTGAAAGATAATGAGATAATAGATGGATGTACCAGATAAGACTAAACATAAATATGAGATAATGCTTTTGAGAAAATGAGATAATGAGATAATGGGCGGATGTTTGAGATAATGTTAAACCTAAGTATGAGATAATGTTTATGAAATAAAAAAAAATATTTATGAGATAATGAGATAACGTTATGAGCAGGACAAAAAAACAAAAAAGCTCGCCAAGGGATGATTTCAAAGATGCCCGCAATGCACTTATTGCCAAGGCCTTTGTCATACTAGGGATAAGTGCCACAAACTTCATGGTTATCCTGCTGTTTTCAAGCCAAACTGACAGAAACAGGGAATGCCAAATGACAAAACCGTTTAATGCTGCAATGTCTATTAAAGAAAATATAATTGTGGCTGTCCTTGTTAGAGCAGGAGTTTCCAATCGTGCACAGCCACTGTGAACACTCTCTACCGAGCGATATCGAATGTTCATTGTAGAAAAGAAAATCTAATGTTGATCACGATAAAGGGAAAGACATCATGCCAGCAATGTCCAAAGATGTTAGAATCAATTATAAAAGGAATGAATTTAAATTGAGTATCAGTCAAGATCCTAAAAATTTGGATGTAGATAGACATGGCTGACATACTATTTGACTCTTGTATCCCTTCCATTGTGCGTATTGAAATTTCTTGTATTTGAGTGAAGAAATAAGGAAAGAGAGATGCTTACCATGGACGTAGGTCGAGCTTGACCGAACCACACTATCTTGTGCATGTATGTTTGCTCTCTCTCTCTCTCTCTCTCTCCTTCTCTCTCTCTTTACTTTTACATGGTATCAAAGCCAGAGAGAGGAATTTCCTGTGTGCGTCTGTTGAAACGGTTCTCAAGGAGGCTCGTTATGGTAATGCTATTCATGGTATTTCCATGATTAGTTGGATAGTGTTACCTATATTAAAAGTTGCCCACCACGGATTGCCATTAATTTTTCTTTCCATGTTTTCTTGCTTTGTAACTGTTGTATTCACTCAGGTTAAATAGTGATTGTAGAGTGAAACAACAATATAATGAAAATATATAATACGAGCTCTCCCTTGCTTCTGGTGGATGTAGACATACATGCCGAACCATTATATTATGTGCTTTCTCATTCCTCTCCCTAATCTTTATGGTATCAGAGCCAGGTTACTATTAAAAGGGAGTATTCTGTGTCGTCCACTGCTTAACAGCATTGGTTGCTTTCTAAAGGGTCTGTTGATCAGAGCTGTCGCCGGCAAAACGACATTTATTTCATTGTGGGATGCTAAGCAGAAATCAGAGTACTGTTATTCATCTCTGTGATCGATTTGGGGGAAAGCCCCAATTTCTAGAGAAGGAGATTCATGAACGCCACTAGTGTTCAGAGACTGCGATTTTCAACAAATTCTGATGGGGCACATTTCTTCGTGGAGGGTCCATTGGGGCTGATTTTTGGGGTGTCCCTTTCCCTTCATCTTGTTGACCATCAGTCCAAATTTCACATCAAACGGCTGCCTGGGTGATTTTCTACGATGTTCACATCCCCAAAATTTTTGGTATTTTGAGTACTCCAGAAAAATGAGATCTTATTTTGAAAATGAGAGAGAAAGGGACTCGCCCGTTGGCATGAGGATCAACCATTCCCGGCACTTTTACCGAGGGTAATCAATGCAAGGGCTATGTGTATTATTGATGCATTTCATTTTAGCTTAAACATCTTTTTCATTCTATATGTGGTGTAGTGTTTGAGAAAAATGTTGAAAGTTTGATGTTTCAGACTTTTGAAGAGATTCTTGAAGAATCACGTGAGAGTGTAGAACATTTTTATTTGAGAAAATCTTTACAAATGTTGTTTGAAATCATTTGAAGATCGTTTTTTAGAAATCATTTTGGTATTCTCTTAAGACTTTATGTAGGTTTGAGATTTTGCTCTAATTCGGCTACCACCTAGTTAAGATTCATCTCCTCTTCGTGGTGCCTTTGATCACAAGTGCTGTTAAGTGAGTGTAATGCATGAATGCATTGATTCTATATGAGTAAAGCATTCCTACCAAAACATTCATCTAAAAACATGCCTACCACAACATACATCTAAGATTTTTGTTTTTATAGTTAATATAAATGTTTATGAAGAAAGAAAAGTTTTGAAAATGGATTGGGGTTGTAGACCATCAAGCATTAATCCAATATTGGGTCATTACTTGAGTTTTGGTATTGGTGAAGTTAGTAAATGAAAATGATCTTAAACCATGGGAGAAAAATGTTTGAAAGGATGGAGAAGATGAAATGCTCCCATAGGAAGAAAGAGAGATAGAGAAAGAGATTTCAATGATCATTAAATGGAAGATTTCAAAAGAAGGACAAGATGCATTTCTCTATATGTATGCATATACGTGTATAAGCTTTTGACAATGAGGTCTTAATTTAAGTACAAAAAGAAAATAGGCTTTTAAAAGAAAGAGAGGAAGATAGAAACGATGCACATACATGTGTAAATACTAGCACATATACACATATACAAAAGTTGGTAAAAATGACATTGATTTGAATAGAATGAGAGATTTTAAAGGAAAAGAAATAGATAAATTTCTTTTATATATATATATATATATATATATATATATATATATATATATATATATATATATATATATATATATATATATATATATAAGAAATTTGTAGATGAAGGCATTCGACTTGAAAAGAGAAATAAAAGATTCTATAGAGAGAAAATAAGACATTTATATATATATGCGTTCATATAAGTATTAAAATAAAATATAGAAGCATAGAGAGAGGAAAATGATAGGAATCATCATGTGGGCATATATGTATATAACATGTATATACATGTGCGTCTTCATGAGATAGAAATCAAGAAATGAAAAATAATGACCGACTTCAAATTTGAAGTTGGCCGGAGGGAAGTTTGGACTCATGTAAGAGCCTAAGCTAAGTCTCCAAAGCCAAATCGGAAAAGGTTCCTTTGAAAATATTTTGGAAAACAAAATTTCAAAAATTTTTGTATATGAACATATAAACATAATCATTTCGTTAGTTACAAGGAAATATGTTTCTTTCACCATTGGGTATGGAAGAAACTCAAACCACATGATAAGTTGCTCATTAGAGTTACTAATGGGATGATTAAAAGGAAACTAACGCAAAATGACATGCAAATACATATTAACATCTATATATTCGTGAGGGTTTTCCCCGGGTTGGACAAGTCCCAACCTCAAAAATTAACATGGAATGAAGAGTCCCAAACCATACTCTCATTCTCACCGTGTATTCACATATAAATGGAAAATCAAATAACTATGCATGGATAATCAAAGCAATACTTAAGAAAGGAGAAAGAGCATCATTCAACCATAACATGAATTATTATCTCATCCTCTAATGTTCAAAGGTGCACTCGAGCATTGCTTTTGACTCTAAACTAGAGGTTGATAGTTATGTCAAATGGCCATGGGGAGATGAGGAAGAGAAAAAATAAGATAATCAAAGCAAGACTATATTCAAAAAATGAAATAACATGTTTCAAGCATAAAATGAAAAATCATATCATCTTCTCATGCTCCTGGTGCACTCAAGATTAGCTTCTTGACTCTAAAATAGAGATTTGAAGGCTATCTTATATGGCCACGGGAAGATGAAGAAAAGAGAAATTAAGGAAATAACAACAAGGCTACATTGAAGCAAAGAATGAATGATTCAATCATGAAATGGAATATTACTTCACCTTCTCATGCTGCCGGTGCACTCAAGAATAGCTTTTTAACTCCAAAATGAAGATTTCAAAGCAATCTTGTATGGTCATGGGGAGATGAAGAAGGGAAGAAACAAGGAAATGAAATGAGAGAGATGATGACAGCATACCTCTAATGAGAACGACTTTTGGAAAAATGTGCTTGGATGATCCTAAATCCTCTTTGAGTGAAGCTCCAAGATGATGCCTCTAAGAGAGTTGTAGCTTGATAAAATTTGCTCGAAGTTGGAGAAAAAAAGAAAAATAGAAAGAGGAAGAAAGCTAAGGGAAAAACTCCAAGTCTTCAAAGGAGAATGTACTAGAGTTTCTCCAAGGGCTAGCTCATGCTCAAGAGGAGGGATTGTGGGGGTATTTATAGAGAGTTTTGGAGACAAAACTCAAAATTTCTATTTTTTTGAATTTCAGAATATTTTCATCCGAATTTCACATAATTTTGAATTATTTTCATTTTTTTTAAAGAAAATAGGTCTTGACAAAGTGGGATTTGCCAAGTTTGTTTCTCAAATAAAGGAATCGTGCTCTTCCCAATGGCTTCATGAAGATATCAGCGATCTGATCTTTTGAAGGAACATATTGGGTTTCAAGGAGCTTGGCAGCCACTCTTTCTCGAACATAATGATAGTCCAATTCAATATGTTTGGACTGACTATGTTGTACCAAATTTATGGTCATGTGTAAGGCTGATAGATTATCGCAAAATAAAACAGGTGTTTTGTGTATACTAGCTCCAATATCTCTCAGGTATGTAGCTGATCCAGGTCATTTCAGCAGCTGCTGCAGCTAGTGCATGGTACTCTAGCTCTGAACTTGATCGTGCAACAATGGGCTGCTTTTTAGCAGACCAAGAGATGCAATTAGGC
The DNA here is from genome assembly GCF_008831285.2 of Nymphaea colorata. NCBI lineage: Eukaryota > Viridiplantae > Streptophyta > Magnoliopsida > Nymphaeales > Nymphaeaceae > Nymphaea > Nymphaea colorata. Next base: position 5,217,334 of record NC_045141.1, on the reverse strand, counting down.
CTGAGGTATATGCTATAGCCTGTTACTGAGCGCCGAGTGATTGCACATCCTGCCCAATGAGCATCTGAGTCCCCTGTAGAAGCATAGACTCTGTAGGTTTTATTCTTAAACCATGATTGATAGTGGCCTTTACATACCTGTGGATTTTCTTGACCAGCTGGAAATAAAATTGCAATGGTGACTCCATAAACTGAGACACAAAATTAACACTATAAACCAAATCCGGATGTTTGAATGTTAAGTATTGTAAGCTACCAACCAAGCTCCTGAAAAGGGTGGCATCCTGAAAATGTGATGTGTGTTGATTACAGTAAGGAGATTCTACCATGGGAGTGTTGCTAGGCTTTCAATCTAGCATGTTAGCACACTGGAGAATCTCCTTGGCATATCTTGTATGGTTGAGAAAGATGCCTGTTTCATTATGTTGTACCTGTATACCATGAAAATAATAGATGCTTCCTAAATCTTTCATAGCAAAGGTCAGGCTGATGTCTCAAATAAATTTCTTCAATCTGTTAGGCCTGTCGCCGGTTATGAGTATGTCATTGAGATACAAGAGCAACCATATAACTCCATGGTCGCCTTTGTGTATGAACATAGAGGAATCTGTTGGACTACAGAAGAATCCATAGTTCATATAGGAAATCACTGAATTTATTAGACCACATCCTAGCAGATTGATGTAGTCCATATATGGCTTTTCTGGGTCCTTGAATCCTAGTGGTTGATCCATATACACAGGTTCTTCCAAGTTGCCATGGAGGAATGCATTTTTATCTCAATTTCATGTATCTTCCATTCTCTAGAGAGAGCAACAATAAAGATAATTCTGATTGTTGTAGGTTTAATAACTGGCGAAAATGTTTCCACAAAATCTATACCAGGAAGTTGGTTGTGAGATCACTTGTTGTTCTATGTGGACGTTTTGTCTTTGCTCTCCATTAAGTGGGCTTTTACTTGCCTTTTCATCAATAGGAAACCATGCTTCATTTTCAACTTCAGAAATTAGAGTTCTCGCATCATCTATATTTTTAAAAGGGAATTTATTCTCATCAAAAATACGGTGCCTAGAAATATATACATGCCCCGTTTTTTACATGTAGGCACCTGTAACCGTTATGCATTGCACTATAGCCCAAGAAAACGCATGACAATGATCTTGGATTGAGTTTATACTGGGCGTAATCTCCTAGATATGGAAAACATAAACATCCAAAAGTTCTCATAAAACTATAGTCAGGCTTAGTTTTAAATAAATTTTCATATGGAGAGGTCATATTCAACCTAGGTGAAGGAACTCTATTATGAACCCAAACTACGGTATTGGATGCCTCCACCCAATATTTAGGCAGCAAACCATCATAGAACATCATAGCTAACCCAAGTTCTGTAACAACCCTATGTTTTCTCTCTACCTGTCCATTTTGTTGTCACATGTATGGACAAGACATCATATGTTGAATTCCATTTTCTTGAAAAATTTTCCTCATTCTGAAATTATCAAATTCCGTTCCACCATCTTAGTGAAACGTTTTGATCATTCTACTAAACTAATTCTTTACAAATATAATGAATCTTTCAAAACAGTGCACAAAATTTCTTTTAAAGAGAAAAGCCAACTGAGTTTAGAACAAATCTGACAAGTAATACCTTTTTCTTTGTTTGTTGTAGCTTTGCCTTTGTTGTCCAAAGCTTTTTGTTGAGCACCTATTTGGTTTGATGATGCTTGGTTCAGGTTCCCATGTTTTTCTTGTTGTCCTCAGTTGTACGGGTAAAACCCCTTGGATGGGAAGAGAATGTTGGTTGTCCTCTTCCTCTATGATTGCTATTGAATCCAGATCTTTGAGTGTAGAGATCTTTGAGTGTAGAAAACATATTGATGTTGAGTGTTTTCTTCTTGTTCATTGAGCTGCTTCATTGTTTCATGACATTGGAGCAGTGGGATGACCTCCTTATAAGATGGAATTGGGGGCTTCAACATGGATGTGAAGAAGGATTCATATTCTGGTCCCAATCCATTCAAAAGAAGGAAAACCTTGGTGTGATCATTCACCGGTTTTCCAATCACCTGAAGTTCATCGCATGTGGTTTTGAAGATTCAGATGTAATCCGCCATATTCATATTTTTCTTTTTATGCATCTACAACTTTTAGAGCAAGCAACATTAGCTTTCTTGGTAATCCACACTTGTTGTGCTATTTCCAATCCAACGACCGAGCCTGGAACATCCTCTAAGACCGTACCTCTGATCCATCCACATAGGAGTCGATCTGACATTTCCATTGCAGGTAGTCTAGATTGATTTGTTGCTTGCTACCAGTAATGATGAATTGATCTGGTGCAGTGATTTTACCACTGATGAACCCTCGCAAGTGTTGACTTTCAATAAGGCAAAGTACTTGTGTTTTCCATAGGAGGAAGTTTGTTTGAGAAAGCTTTATGGAAACGAAATTATCTACATTCAATGTAGATGGGTAAGGAAACTTCTGGTTTGAGGTGATGTGAGCAATGGAAGAAGCCATGGGTGGGACCTTTCTTTACAATTGCTCTGATACCATAAAGAGAAAAATGAAGATTGGAAGAAAACTTCTCGTTTTTCATGATTTTTCATTGTTATGTGCATGTCCTTTGATACACCGAGCAGGGATTTTACAGTTACACGTTATATGATAAAGGAGATCCCATGATCAGCACCTTTTTCTCACAACACTTCTCGCCGGGTGGTTCTTGAACTGATCAGCACTTCTTTTCTCACGTCTGCATGATCAGCACTTTCTAGAAACTTCTTCCTCACACACTCAGCATAGTGGATCATCATAGTGGGTGGTTCAGCCATCACTTCTTTCTCACACGCATAGTGGGTGGTTCTTCTTTCTCACACGATCACCATATGGCATGGCTTTCTCACACGATCAGCCGGCCACCACTACTCACATGATCTGCATAGTCAGAGGTCTAGAAACATCTACAATGTTAATACATACTTACATGCATCATTAACCAATGGGGTTGGTAGGATGACATATTCACAAAGGACCCTTACAGAGCAGACTTGTGGAGGAAGCAAGATGATTACTACAGGGAAATGATAAATCAACTTGAAGATAATGGAAGGTAGAAGAATAAGTTGGTTTATTATGTCTACATGCTTAAATTATTTATCGAATAGATAAATTGTTTTTAATTGAATGAACCACCTTAAGTAAAGGAGGAGGCTGAATCTATCGGGGATATGGATTCCTGAACATAGTTGTATTACTAATAACAGGAAACTTGGTTCTTAATATGATATTTGAAGAGTCATCACCGATTCTCGTGAAAGAGTTGAGAAGAATCAAGAGGCATTGAGTCTAGCAACACTAATTTTCTTTTGAATATTTTATTGCATTACAATATAGAGTCAATAATTATAAAAGAAAAATTAAAATGGAATTAAAATTACATGTGCCTTTCAAGTTTCTCTCCTTTTCATGAATTACACGAATGTTGAGAACCAGGTTTGTGCTATTTGTATGTGATTCTTTTTCAATACATGATAAAGTAGGTAATCTAGTTAAGGTCTTTTCTCTTGTGAGCTCTCCAGTTCCATCCTTGTAAATGCCTTGCATGCAACTTGCTCTTGATTGTGAAACATGAACTTGTACTGGTTCATCTCTGTCAGCCTATTGCAAGGTTTTAAGGTCAAGCTACTTATATTGATCTTGCCATGAAAGAAATTAAAGATGTGAAGGATGAATTGGTAAGAAGATGGACTTCTTTATTTTATAATGGACGTATCATAGGTGAAGAGGTACAAAACCCTTTTATGATGTCAGTTTTCCCCTTCTTCTGTTCTGTCTTAGTTATATATTATATAGTAGTGCAGAACCACTTCTTTATGTCCCTCCTCTTCTATCTAATTTTTTAATCCTTATAGTGGATTTTTTTTTTGTTTCTTGATCTAGTTTCAATAAATTGGGGAAAATTTTATAACTTTTGAGTAAAAAAATCCAAAAATTTAACTACTTTCATGGTCAAAGTGGTAATCTAGTGAACCCACTTTAAGTTGTCAGCCTATAGTAAGGTTCAACTTTTAATTACATAACCAAGTTTAACTTTTTATATAGGAGACTCTAGAAATACTCACCAGAAACCTTGAAATTTTGTTGCAAGGTCACTCTTTATGGAAGACATATAGGTAAATCTTGAGAGAAGATTGAGGAGGATATAAGGCATCGAAACTATTTCAGCCCAACGAGGCAGTTGAATATGGAATCATAGGCATGGTATGAGTTGATGACTTTATTTCTTGTAGAGAAATACCAACTGAAAGGAAAACCCTTATTCAATTTTGTAGGGTACTCTGAAATGAAAGAGGGAGAGAGGATTGCAGTGTTGTTGCTAATCTAAGAAAACCCAACTTATATGAAGAACTTGAATTTTCTTAGTTAACTGTAATCGCTTTTAACTAATAAATGGATGGCATGTTATGATAGAAATCTTTTCATTCTTGCTAAGAAATGTCAAAGTTGAATTCTCTTTATTAATTTTAATCATTTTGACTTTGTAGTTTAATAACATAGTATGGTACAATAATATCTAACGGTCTTGATTTGTATTTGCTTCCAACTTCTACAGTTCATAGCATGATGGCCTAATTTGAGTGTCATTACATATTGATGTAGCAATTAAAGAAGTTCTGTTTTTGGGAGTACAAATATTTATGTGTTCCCGGTGATGGAAAATACATAGTAAAATTCATGCACCATTTGCTTGAAGAAGCTCGACACCACAAGGTCAACAATGATCGGAAAATGGACAGCTCTAATTTGTTGTTATGGTGCTCATACATTTTTCTGCTGAGCTTTCTTCCATTTCACTGCCCATGAAAAAAATATATTGTGGATGTTCTCATATCCCCAATCTTAGCCTTTCCACTTTTTTTTTTCAGTTACCACTTTGTTAGTCTTGTAAATTGTATTCGATGCTTTTTAAATATGACTACTCAGCCAAATCTCTACCAAATTTCATCACATACACTAGTATTGAACTCTTTACATTCATCAAGATCTTTGGTGTGTTTATTTATTCCAAGTTAATGATTAATCAGTATTGGTCTCCAATTTGGGTCTCCTATATCTACAGTTGCATTCTGTGTCAAAAACCACTATTGCTTGTTGTATATTTTACCTTTTTCAAACTGTAACATGCATGCGCTTGAGATTTTGAGTGGCTTTTCTTCTTTGATCCACAAAGTGTTCATGTGAAGAGGGGAGTTTCTAGTGTATATTTTTTTCTCTGTGGCTTTTGTAGCTTTTATATGTGCTGCGGTCGTCCAGCCAGACTTAACAGATGGAAAAGGGGTTTCCTCAAACCATCGGCCGGATTCATCAGACAAAAAGGGTGTTTCCAGTGACGCCCTCCATTTATAGCTGTCTGTTGCTGCAAGCATGCACCTAACCTATGCAAATAAGTCAGATAAATTTAAGAGACAAAAAGGGGATTTTGCAAAGGGGTGCTTTTCCTTGTCAAATGAAAATGATGTTTTGCCATCGTGAATCAGTTTATCAATGAAAACGATGCTGTATTTAGATCGATCAGTAGCTTTTTGCTGCCTTTTGCCATTGAGTAGATGAGTCATTTAGTAAAAAATGGTTGTGAAACAAAAGAACTGAATGCACAATATCTATTTAGATGTGAAGGACACTATCTTGTTTTTGTCATGATCAATGGCTAGGAGGCAGAAGGTTTATGGAAATGGTCGTATAGGATTTGTTTTCAGTCCCATCAAACACCTAAGGAAGTAGTAGTTGTGTTTTATTTGTGTACCCTGCATCAAACACAACATGAAATTGGAATAGGTAGAAAAAAGATTCCCTTCCACTGTATTCCAAAAGCCTTTGTTCAGTGGTCAATGCAGCAAATTTTGTATTATCCAACGTTGACGTTTGGAATATTAATACTCAAATAGTTTGCTGTACCCAGCATTAATAAACATGCTGGGGGGGGGGGGTGCTTCTATTAGCGTTATTAGACCTGCTGCCAATGAAGAACACTTTGAAGCATGAACTTCTAGATGACATATACGCAGAAGGAAAGAAACAAGGCGGCAAGTGTGATATAGCTCACATCTTTGAAGGTATGCTTCATGCAAATTACCTCATATGTCCGCAATGCTGTTTCTACCTATATATATATTATGGCCCAAGTGAAAGGTAGGCGGTCATGAGTATGTGTCAATCCCTTCGTCTTGAACCTTGGAGGCAAAAGAGGGAAGAAGCCGTGGCTGCCTGCACCTCTAAGGCCTCGTTACTGAGACGGCCAGCTTCTGTTAGTTGTTTCTCTATCTTACGGTCTGAAGGCAGGGGCAGAGGCAGGTGTAGGACTCTTTGGTGCATATTTATATTTATGGAATAATTATATAGTGTTTTGTTTGGTTCAAAATTTAAAGTATTACTACCCTTCAGCGAAGGACCTTTTGGAAATTAAAGAAAAAAGTTCTTACAACCATTAATTGTATTGGGCATAATTGTATTGGGTACGGTTATGTCATTCACAAAAGAAAAATAAGCCAGCGCAGTCACAGTCTTCCAAATGAAATAGAAATGTATATTGCTTCCTTCTAATTAATGCTTTACTTTATCATTGGTTGCCATTTTCTTTTAGCTAATTATCTCCTTTCTTTCAGTCCAGTTGTACAAACAACCACAGAATCACGGTCTTTCACTTGTTAAAGGTCGTTAATGTCATGTTGTATTTTGGTCCTAAAATGTTCGTTCTTTCTTGTTTTGTAATTACTTTGTTTAGAAGAGTACTCTAATCTATTAAAGAAGACAACTGATAAGAAAATTATGTTCGTCTAATTCATCGTAATTGAAAATATATGAATCCATACTGCCTATATGTGAGTAGAGAGAGAAATAAGGTTTGATGATGTATATATTGAATTAAGTAGGACCACAATAGCAGCCTGGGCCTGCTCGACCTGCCTGTTTTTTTCTTTTTTTCTACCAGGCTTAGCCCTTGGGGTTGATAGCGGAATAAACTCTACAATATACAATGACTTTCTTTTGGCATAAGCAAATCATTCACATCGAAACCACCCCCACACATTTTTAAATTGCAACGTTCTCAGGGAGAGAGAGAGAGAGTGTGTGTGTGTGTGTGTGTGTGTGTGTGTGTGAGAAGAGAGAGAGAGAGAGAGAGAGAAATAAAAATTAACATAACATTAACATAAGTCCAACAAAAAGTTGAATCTGAATAAGTGATTACATCTAAAGATTAGCTCTTAATTTTTGTAAGAAGTTGGAGGTACCACCATTTCCCCATAGGTTACTGGAAATTAACTATACATCATACAAAATAGAGGATGTCATGCGCTAAACTAAGAGAGTCTCATTCCTATAAATAATATCGTTTCTAGAGTTCCAAATGCCTCATATGTAAACAGTCGTTCTCCAAATGGTACACCATTTCTTTTTGTTTCTCACTCTAACTGGTCCATGGATCAGGTTCCGCATTGTAGATATGTTTGTGACTTCAATATGAGGCATAGACCAGGTAAGCGCATAAAGATCTTGAGACACTCGACAAAACATCAGGTGAGTGGTAGACCTCGGCACAATAACATAAAGTTCACTTGCTCGCAAGGTGAAAACCACATCTTGTGACATTATTTTGAGTCTAAATGTGGTCCAATAGAATAAACCATGCAAGATTTTGGATCGCCGATAGGGACCCCCAGCCGAAAGGAGGTTATGAGAAACCAATTGACACCAGTTGGTTGAAGCAAGCTATATGCACGATTTACATAGAAACACCCTTCGCCATCTCGTGCCCATGAAAAAAAATGCTCTATGAAATAAATCCATCTTGGAAGGGTGAGAGGGGGAGATAGTCAAGTCTTTTGAAAAATAAACCTATATCCGAAGTATGACTATAATTATACCTGCATTCACATCGAAGCCACCCTGAATTTTTCAGTGGTTCTTCATGCATTTTTTAATGGTTGTTCACTGAACACATCTGCGTACCATTTGCAACCCTTGGCATGGTGTCTTGTGTTAGGACTTAACATATGATGTGTTCTGAAAGTGATCAAACGTTTGTAATTTAATTTCGATTGTTTAGTTGTCTCGCAACACACATGCATTTAATTAGTCAGGTTTTAGAAATAATTGCTCAAAACTCTGGTTTCGATCAGATGGTTTTGTATATCTATTGGTTGAACTTTTTTTTTGTCCCATGGCATACTCCATCCGCCGACTTTTCTCCCACGTACCAAGTCAAAAAACTTTAACATATAATTTTTTTGTGTTTGGATCGTTTTCCAAGAGTGTCCTATTAATTTCCTCCCTCATAGGATTAATATTTCATATCACAAGAATGCCTAGGTTGTTTTGGTGGCAAAACTCATTTTTGAGGTAAAAACGATTCTCCTTCTAAGACACTGTTTGTAAGAGTTTGGATTAAGAAGTGCAAGTTTTATGAAAAAATAATTTTTGTAAGAAAATATTTTACCCAAATAATTTAAAATAAAAACTGTTTTGATTCTATATCCAAACATACAAATCTGTTTTGCAAAACTAATTAAAAAATAAGTTTTAAAAAAACTACTTTTGATAAAACGTTTTTTTGTGGTGGACCGTTAAAACGCTAGCACATCTTAGACTGAATGTGCTGAAATATTTCCACAGTCTTTCACAAAATTATATAAGTGGCCCGATTCTTGGGAAAATAGTAAATCACTAGTCGACTCTTAAAGATCAAGAAAGCGTGCACTCAACTTTTGGATAAATCTCAATGTGTTGCTTCGGCATGGAAGTCACTAAAATTATAGGGAATAATTTACACAGTTGCCCTTTTATTGAAAATTATCCATTTTTTTTTCTCTTCCTTTGCAGATAATTTAGATTGAGATGAGTAATTTGTAAATTATCCCTTTATTTTAATGGCTGCTGCC
>NC_045141.1:5143485-5208293 GCF_008831285.2 Nymphaea colorata | reverse complement strand
CCCACCTAGCTCGTGGAAATGGGCTGAGAAATGGTCAATTAGAGCCTTTAAAGTCTATTTAACTCATTTTACAAGTCCCCAAGGTCTTAAGTAAGTTCCCAAGGTGAGTTAAGAAGGTGGTTGAACCCACCTCCTCCTCTATATAAACCTCCCCTTGGCCACTAAGGGGGGGGACGAAATTTTGGAGCATTCTATCAAATTGCTGCAGCCAAGGAGCTAGGAGGGAGAAGCCAAGGAAGAGAGAAGAGGTTCGTCCAAGCCCCCTTCCCCTTTTTCTCCCATTCTCTTCTTCACTTTCTTCTATTCTCCCCATTGATTTTGCTAAGTTAGGGTGCTTAAGTGAACCCTTACTTAGGATTTTCGTGGTGAGAAGCCCTCTTTACCACTCCAAATTCCAGCAAGCAAGCTATTTCTTATTCTAGCTTTGCTAAGCTTGAATCCACGGTTGGATTCTTGCTTAGGATTGCTTGGGTTAGAAAACAAGTGAAGACGAAAGACAAACATCAAGACCGACCGCAAGGTAGGTGATCTTAACTCACTTCTCTTCTACTTTAGCTTATTGTTGATTTATTTTAATTCCAACAATTCGTGGGAGGGTTTATTTTCATTTGCTTACGGCTGGGAATGATGTCCAGCTAAGGGAAACCTACGCTTCAATGTACATGTTAATGCATAATGCATGCATATGTCGGTTTTTCTTAAATATGAACCCAAGTATCAAATTTCGAAATGGGCCCCAAGGCCACGTCCCTTTCAAAGGAACCAACTTAATACCATTTTGAACTCCCTACCATGAGAGAATCCCACGGTGAGAAAGTGATTTTGCTACATCACGTATGATGAAAATGCCTATAAGGGATGGATACGTTTTTATGAATGTGATCCACCCTTGCATGGCGAAATGATGGACGAATAAGCTTGAGTATTGTTTTATTTTCTTTCTTATTCACAGTCATTTTGATTCATGTCTTTCAATTTAATTAATCAAGGGTAGTAGGGAAGATTTGAAACAAGTTCTCAATCTTCCTACATAAAAGAACCCAGCCATGAATCATCATGATTCATGAGTCATGCGGTCCCTTGATAAAATTTCATTTTGAAAAGTAAGGTACGTATATGTATACATTGTTATATATGTACATATATGCATCCGATTTCTTGTCAAAAATTACATTCCTCCCTTAAAATCAGGTTGGAACATGTTTCCAAACCGGTCTTTAAGGAAATTGGCCATTTTTATTGATTTTTCTAGTGCAAGATTATAAATTACTTTCATTTCATTTTTACTTAATTTCAGCAAACCCATACGTAAGATGTATGTATGTTGTTGAAATCAGACCATGTTTTATAGGAATTGGTTTAAGAATATCAAAATTTACGTATTTGAAATACCAACCATCCTAGAATCATCCAAAGGAGTTGATGATTTCATTACTACGAAATCTGGAATTTGAATAGATTTGAAAAACTCATTGTTTCTATCTAAGAAACAAGTCCTTATTGGAATCAATGTCCACAATTTTCAGCTATTTAAATCAACACAAGGTCTGATTTTTAGCTATTTTGAGACAAAAGTGGACGTCATCCATGTCTCCCATCCGTTTCAAAGATTGAACTTGACATCATTTATATATTTTCATCATTTTGATAATTTTATGTCAAGCCTCAAGCTTATGGACTACATCTCTAATTCATGTGCTTAATCATATAATGAGCACATATAGAGAAAGTCCTACATTTTAATCAATCTTCATGTATAGATTGTATGACGTGCAATACGGACTTTGAGAGATTATGAGGGAGTGAAGAATGTATGTTTCATATGAATGAATCTTGATGGATTAAGAGAGAGAGAAGAATGAATGTTCCATATAGTTTCCATTCTCGTTTCATGCATTCACTTTCACTCAAAATCAATGGCACCACATGCACATTCTCAAGAAATTAAGTGATTCAAATTTAAGTTGCAAAAAGTGACCAAGTCATATTGCAATGAGAATTTGTAAACTTCACTTAACTTCAAAAGAAAACACAAGCAATGCATTCATAATCTTTTGGCCAAAGTGCATTTGAAAAACAACATGTTTTCTAACAATTTGGAACCTATGTTCTTTCAAAAGAATGAATTCTACAAATCACATGATTTGACAAAAGAAGAGTTCAAAATCAATTTTTATCATAAGATGATCATCATCATCTAGAGTTCACAACAAAGAACTCAATTCCAAATCTTCAAAAATCCTCAAGAATTATGTGTTTCAAATAACACCAAAACAAAGGATTTTAAACCAACTTGAAAACCCCCAATATTCAAATTCATTTATTCAAAAAAATGAATTTCGGTTCTTGAATCCAAAACCTCAATGCATAAGCATATAGGACTTACATCAATAACTCGTATATGATCCAAATGATCTTTAGTCCTTGGTCTAATTACCCCTGTTAAAGGCGGCAGGAACGGTTGGACCTCGTACCGACGAGCGGATCCCTTTCTCTTGAAAATTTTCTCAAAACCCCAATTTTAAAAGAATTTTGCTGACTCGCATTTCGACCTTCTTGAAAAGGGAGTGGGGTGCGAACACCAATATAACTCATATGACAAGTCAGTGTAGAGTTAATCAGTTGGTGGTTTCTTCTCAAGAAGCTGTGGCAAAGAAAGATGGGTGAAAGGAAATGAAGGTTATCATTATGTCAGGAGAAATAAGGACTGGCCGGGAGGGAATAAGAAAAAAAAATTGGGAAAAAATGAGGAGTTAATAAAGGAGACCCAGATCAAAAGCAGAATCAGAATTGGAGGATAACAAGTTTCTGTTTCCCCGTGGGCAGATGGAAAATTAGACCCAGAAATATTAGAATGAATTGATTTATAGCGGACCAGCAATTGGGGAGTAACTTGAAGAGCAACCAGCTGGTGGGTAACGAGAAGATAGAGCTGGAGATGGAGAATCAATTGATAACAAAAAGAATCTATGGGGAGAACCGTGAGTCCTCATCAGGTTTTATTCTTTCTCCTCCATTAAAAAATAAAATTCAGGATTCTTGCTGTTTGGATGGAATGAAAACTAGCAAACAAATGGCTGGTTTAGACAGTGAGGTTATGGTGAATGACTCACCACCAGGTTTGTTCAGGAGAGAAAATGGAAGAACAGGTGGTAAGAAAGGGAAGGCGATTGATGATGCTTGCACATGGGCGAACATGAGTCCAGAGTAATGAGGACAGGGTCGAGGCAGGAAAAGAGGAAACAGAGTCCACTACACCAAATATGTCCTATGAAGACACTTTATTACGGACACATCCGACACTATGTGTCCGGTTTGGCCCTTCATTATGAACAACCACAACGCCTTTCCAGTACAAACAATAACAACTCTCGGTCCACACAATGGAAGCATTTATTGGAAGTGTTTTCTCGCCCCAATCCAGCCAATTCTGACTGATTTTGGTAACATCGATCACCTGATCGGTGGTATTGTACATATCTGAGTTCTAAATGTCCAATAAGCCCATGGACTAAATGCAGTGTACTCAATTAAGAAACAAAAAAAGGATAGAGTAGAAACCTGGCAAAAAGAGCACATGATATTGGAAATATGTTGTTACGGTAAGGGCTGCTAAGAACATAATTGTTGATTAATCTTCCATGCCAAGCAAGGCGGTGATGTGGAAATAAGAAGTCCTACCAATTAGAAAAGGTCCCATTAGCACTGAGTGTGGAAATAACAAATGACATCACTTTCTTTTAAAGAGCAGTAGACTTGAGTCTTCCAACAATTTAAATTAAACAAAAAATGAAGGCGAAATTTCTTGGAAGAAGAGAATCTACAAAAGGTCGTTGCTAATTGTTCATGATCATAAGATTGCTTGGCACCAATAGTAGTATGTAGAATCGATTTATATCAACCATTTCCTATCCTATCTGAATTTGAATCTGATCAGATATTTATGTATATATGGATCTGATTAAATGTCCTTTTTCTAAATCAGAATATGTTCTAATTTCCTAATTAAATATTATTTTTTTTCATCTGTTTTTTTTTGAACAGTTTGGGTGGATATCTGATTTAAATTGGAAGATGCCCTTGAAAATTAGGAAAAAAAAAAGTTACCCCTCACATGGTATGAATTTAGAAGGAGCAAAATGCCTCATTGGGAGTGCAGGGCAAAGCCAATACTGGGCAATTAATGTAAACTTAAATGTTGGCAATTAGAAAAACAAAACAATTTGGCTTGTGTAAAAAATTCCTAATAACAAATGGCCTATGTGATTTATATGCAAATAAAAAAATTAAAATAAATTTTTTTGGAAAAAGGAATTGAGGAATATAAAAATTAATTAAGAATAGAAAACTCGTCCACTGTACCCAACTTTGATGGGGCCATTTAAAAAGAAAAATGGAGTCAAAATGTGGCAAAAAGAGAACAAGATATTGAAATTGTATAAGTTGTTACGGTCAGGGCTGCTAAGAAAGAGACTTGTTGATGTAGTCTTCTGTGCCAAGTAAGGCGCTGTCGTAGAAATATGAAGAGCTACAAATAGAAAAAGTCCATTGATGTGATCTTAAAGTGAACTGTCTTCACGTTCCACTTGACATTGACATTATTTAGGTTTTAGTCGCTAAGTCTTGCCCCATTGACCACGCAAATGTTCGGTGCATAGTTATTCCATGTGCCATCCGGCCAAACATCATTTTTTGGGGTGCCAGCTGTTGGCTTGTCGGCTGTCTATATGGCTGTGTGAGACTGGGTTAAGTTGGGGTCAAGCTCAATCCTTTTCTTGACTTTCACGTCAAGTTTCACTGTAGTCTCCATGACTCATGAGTCATCATTTACCACTTGAGTTTATGGCTACATGAGTCAAGCCAGCTTAAAAACCACTCATAAACTTGAGCTCGAGTTCAAGTGTATACTAGAAATGTTAAACCAGTTGAGTTTGAGTTGTAAGAACTCTTGTTAGCTCAACTATAAACGAACGAGTTAAAAAAAAAAGAAACATGCGTCACATAAACGAGTTAAATGAGTTGAGTTTGAGCTCGATGTTGTGTTGTCGAGTCCGGCTCAAGCTTGTTTTATTGAGCTCAACTTGAGTTTTCTGAGTCGAGTCAAGCTTGAGCTGGCTCAACTCCAGCTCATCTCCTCATGTGCAACCCTGTTCAAGACCCTGGTCAATTTAAAAACCATTCACCATCGTACATAGTGGTGAAGCTAAGATTTTTTTTAGGTTCAAAATTTACTTTAATATTTTAAAAAGCGTTTTATAAATTTCTCATCATTATAGTTTATCAGATCATCAAATCATTTTTTTAAATAATAACATTTATTTTTTGAAACTCTGGCTGATCCATTTCTGCCTATTTACTGTTTTTCTTATTTAAAAAAATTAAATCAGAAAAGTTTTAAAAAATTTAAAAATTAATAATTTTTTTAACCTTGGGTAATCTCAGTGTAATATTATTGACAACCTTTGCGATTTACTGAGGGCAGTAGACTTGACTTCCAACAAATTGAATTAAACAAAAGAAGGCGAATTTTTCTGGAAGGGAATCTGTAAAAGAACTTTAATTGATAGTTGTTCATGGTGATAACATTGCCAGGCACCCCGGTTAAATGCTAGTAGTATGTAGAATCGATGTACATCAACCATTTTCTATCCTGTTTAGAACCAATAGACGTTCAAGGCAGCTACCCATCATAGTCTGATTGGGACATTGTAAAGATCAGCCAGAGTGGATGATTCTTTGGTATATTTATCTTATTTTTTTTAAAAAATTTACCATATTTTTCCTTTTTTTCACGCTCACTGTATTATATGATAGAAAAACCTTTCCATTTAAAAAGTAAAAACTGTATCTGCAAATTTGATTTGTGATTGAATAGGGTTGAGAAGTAGTAAAGGGAAATGAGACTTAAGGGCTAAGACGAAAATTTCTCATTGATGTGACAACAGTCAGTCCTGGAGTGTTTGTTTACACCGGATGTTCTTAAAACAAAATTTAAACTTAGTCACGTGTTTATTTGTGAAAATGTACTTCTGTGACAACATATTGTATTTTTGGAACTCCATCCATTTGTTTGGGTTGCATTTGGGTCTAGAATGCCCTTTCTAGGAGAACTTTGGTCCACCCGTAGGTGTATGTCAAAAATTGAATAAAACGGAAAAGGGTAGAGATTTGAGTGTCACAGACATTCATTTTGGTGTTTGATTGCACCCTCATATGCTGGATACAAAGTGTCTCAAAGGTGCATTTTGGAACCATTCATCCATGAAAGCTATAATAGACTACAAAATGTGATCAGATTTGAGCTTTCACTGCATGTCTTAAAAATTGACCTGGCAAATTCTGCATATCTTAAAGACATTCTTAATGACCTATGTTAAATCTTCACTCCTTTCTTTGACTGTTTAAATTCACATGCTTTGACCAAGGTTGATCGGTTTATTACTAAGCCAAATAAGAAGTGAAACAGGATTTATCAAAAGAACTAGCATTTCTCCTGCTAACAGCCTCTGCCAGGAGTTCATTTTATTTTTCTAATATGTATGATCTGCTTTTTCTTACATGCATAATCTCTTCTCTCTCTCTCTCTCTCTCTCTATACACACACACACATGCACATGCATAGATATATATATCTGATAAGAGTTTTTAAATTTTGATTGTCCAGTAGGGATTAATCTCTCTCTCTCTCTCTTTCTCTCTCTATTGCATGACACTTGCAGGCCAGTAGGGATTAATTTGAGCGGTCTGTATCTTTTGTTATTTATTGTCTTTTGGAGTTCTGGGATTGGAGTTCGGAGCATGGAAGTTAATGGATCAGATTCAAATAGGATACATCCTGAATTACATCTGTTTTTTCGGATATTCACATATCCATATTCAAATACAAACAATGAACCAAAAATCCAATAACACAATCCGAATTTGAACATTGAATCAAATCTGACTGATCTTCAAAATGTAAGAGCATTTGAATATAAGATTTTATTTAAAATTAAATCCAATCTGGATCTGAATCTGAATCCGAATCCAGCTGGATATATATGTACATCCAAATCCGAATCAGAATCCAGTCAGATGTTGTTTCTTAAACCCGAATCCGATCCAATTTCTTAATCGGATGTTAAATTTTTTCCATATTCGATATTTTTTGAACTGATTTGATTGGATATCCAATTAAAATCGGATATGTTGACAACCCTAATTTGGGAGGAATTGACTCTAAAGTTCTCTTTGTTGGACTTTCACACGATAGAGTAGAAACCTAGCAAAAAGAGCACAAGATATTGGAAATATGTTGTTACGGTAAGGGCTGCTAAAAAAAATACTTGTTGATGTAATATTCCGTGCCAAGCAAGGTGGTGATGTGGAAATAAGGAGACCTACGAATTAGAGAAAGTCCCATTTATGTCACCAGCCAAGGCAAAGGCACTAAGTGTGGAAATAACAAACAATATCGCTTTCTTTTAAAGAGCAGTAGACTTGAATCTTCTAAAAATTTGAATTAAACAAAAAAATGAAGGTGAAATTTACTGGAAGAAGAGAATTTGCAAAAGGACGTTGCTAATTGTTCATGACCATAAGATTGCTTGGCACCAATAGTAGTATGCAGAATCGATGTACATCAACCATTTCCTATCCTCTTATGAACCAACAGACTTGCATCGACATCGAATGCATGAAGTAGGCCTAGCAAGGCCATTTGTCAAGGGATATTAACCAATTTTATCATTCAATAATTTTGGAATAAAAGTTATTTTCTTGGTGAGCAGGAGAGACCCACAGCAAGGTGCGGTTACCCAAACCTGACCCATCTCGAACCCTAGGCACTGTAGCTGGCCTGACGGGCCCAGACATGTCAAGCCGGGTATAGCCCAACAACCTAATGGGTAATGACAGAGAGTTATAGTTAACCTGTCAGGAGCATGGTAGGCCCGACAACTTTTTGAATTTAAAAAAGAATTAAATACAATTAAAAAATGAAAAGAAGGTTTGCTTCATTCTCTCTTGCATGGATAAATTTAGCTTATTCTGGTGGAATTGGTTAAAGGTTATGAAATTGAACCAGGCAGTGCACTCGGATTTGAATTTGGATTCGAATACCAAAAAGAAAAGTTTCATATTCAAAATTTTCATCCCAAATCAGATTTCAAAATCTAAATCCAGTCTAAATTTGATTTTTATAAAAGTTTGTATCTGAAACAGAATTTGAACCCAATCCAAACGATTTTCTAAATGTAAGAGCATGAATGTAGGACTGTTATTTAAAACTAATTTTGACCTAAATCTGAATTTGAATCTGTTTAGATATTTATGTATATCTGATTTTGAATCCGATCGAATGCCATTTTTTAAATCTAAATCTGGTCTAATTTCTTAATTAAATATTATTTTTTCCTCATCTGTTTTTTTTTTTAGGAATGGTTTCGATGGATATCTGATTTAGACTGGAAGACAAAAATGCCCTTGAAAATTAGTCAAAAAAAAAGTTACCCCTCACATGGTATGAATTTAGTGATCAAGCCCCCGAGTAGACAAAGCCAAAAGGCATCATTGGAAGTTCACGGCGAAGCCACGGCCTGTTGTGCTGACAAGGCCACGGCCTTCGCAGATTTTGAGAAATGTAAGCTTACTTGTTGGCAATAAAAAAAAAAATCAATTTGGCCTGCATTAAAAATTTTATTAACAAAATGGACTATGTGATTTATATGCAAATAAAAAATTAAAAATTCAAGTTTTCTAAAAAACGAATTAAGGAATATAAAAATTAATTAAGAATAGAAAACTCGTCCACTGTGATTCGGCAAAACGGTGATGCCGTATAAAACGGTGGTGGCTGCTAAGAAAGAGACTTGTTGATGTAATCTTCCGTGTCAAGTAAGGCATTCGATGTGGAAATAAGAAGACCTACAAATAGAAAAAGTCCATTGATGTGATCTGCAGCCCTTGCCATAGGTGCCGAGTGTGGAAATAACAAAGGATGCTGCTGGCGAATTTTTCTGGAAAAGAATCGATAAAAGGACCTTAATTGGTAAATGTTCATGGTCATAACATTGCTAGGCACCTCAATTAAATGCTAGTAGTATGTAGAATCCATGTATATCAACCAGTTCCTGTCCTGTTTTGCACCAATAGACGTTCAAGGCAGCTAACCATCATAGTCTGACAGGGACATTGTAAAGATCAGCTATGAGTGGACGATTTTTTGGTATATTGATCCTCTTTTCCACTAATTATTAGATTTTTGCATTTTTTAAATTTACCATATTTTTTATTTTTTTTCACGCTCACCGTATCATATGATAGAAAAACATCGCCATTTAAAAAGTAGAAACCGTATCTGCAACTTTGATTTGTGATTGAATAGGATTGAGATGTACTCAAGGGAAATAAGAATTAAGGGCTAAGAAGAAAAATTCTCATTAATGAAACCATCAGTGGTGCCACTTGATTTGGAAAAGTGAAGTAATGTGTTCCAAAGTAATAGATCTGAAACTTGTACAACTTAAAAAATAAAATGACAAAAATTTCTAGAAGAGAATCTACACATAAATTGATGACATTGACTCTTGTTCATGCAACTTCTGCATAGAAAATTGGATGGTTATGGTGGCCACCAGTTGGTCACCTCAGCCGCTCATCTTTCTTTTGTGTTTCTCCTCCTTCACCTTGATTGTGGTTCTTGGCCAAAGGGAGGTGCCCTCAGCCCTTGTTTCTCTGAGCAACATGACTGATCATTAGCATTAATGTCTTTCAAATTCCTTGTTACTAAAGACCCTTATAATGTGTTATCAAATTGGAATTCCAACATCTCATTCTGCGATTGGAATGGAGTTTCATGCAGTCGTGGTTCACAAAGGGTAGTTGCTCTCAACCTCTCCGAGAAGGCACTTGAAGGACTCTCTCCCCATATATCAGCAACCTCTCCTTAGAGGTTCTTGATCTTTCAAATGACAGTTTCCATGGTCATCTTCCCATTGATTTTAGCCGCCTCCCTTGGTTGGAAATACTTTCCATAGGGTTAAACCATTTTAAAGGGTTAATTCCACAAACACTGAGCCATTGTCATCATCTCCAAGTGCTTTTTGCTGAAAAAAACGAATTCTATCAAAGCATTCCAGAGTTGCTAGGCAGTTTGCTGGAACTCAAGCGCATAAACCTTTATGGTAACAAGCTCACAGGCACCATTCCAATCACTTTTGTCAACCTCTCAAAACTGGAGTTCCTTAATATTGGTCACAATCATATGCACAGAAACATTCCTTCCGAGTTGGGAAGCTTGACCCACGTAACATTGTTTAGTGTGGAAATGAACAATCTCACTGGTACACTGCTTGAGAGCTTGTTTAACATATCCACTCTTCAGAATTTGAGTTTCATGACCAATGAACTAACAGGGCATCTCCCTAAAGATGTTGGCCGCTTCCTGCCCAATCTCCAATTTCTCGCAATGAGTGACAATAATTTTGATGGCCCTTTCCCACCTTCTTTTTCCAATGCTACTAGTCCCCAAATTATCAGTACAGGACGCAATAAATTCAGTTGTCCAATACCATTAGAATTAGGTAGCTTGACACAACTCAAGCGCTTTTACCTCGAATACAATGCAACCGTGAGCTCTCCATTCTCACATCCTTCACCAACTGTCGACTGCTAGAGGAAGTTATTCTGTCACAAAGCCTTCTGAATGGCTTGCTTCCTGCCTTTGTTGGAAACCTGACAACCACCTTGTGGAGACTTTATCTTTCCTCTAATCTAATTGAAGGTACTATCCCATTGGCCTTAGCCAACTTGACGAAGTTAAGTTCCTTATATTTGAGTTCCAACAAAATAAAGGGGCTCATTCCACCAAATATAGGACAGATGCATATCTTACAGCTGTTGGCTCTTAATAACAATGCATTAGAAGGCCCAATCCCACTGTCAATCTACCAGTTGGTCCACATGTATGTTTTTTATATTGAACACAACATGCTAATTGGGACAATTTCAAGCTCTATAAACAATCTCACTAGTTTGTAAGGCCTGGATCTAAGCTCAAACAATTTGTCATCAACACTACCGCCTGGTCTTTGTCAGTTGAAGGACTTGTGGGAGCTATACTTGCAGGACAACTCCTTCACTGGTCACCTACCTTTGGCTCTCTGAAATTTTTCCATGACGATCAACATGGATATTTGTGCAAACAAGCTGAGTGGAGAGTTGCCTACATCATTATCAAAACTCCAAATGCTAGAGTATTTGAATCTCTCTCGAAACACATTTGATGGTTACATTTCCAAACAACTTGATCACATACTAAACCTTGACACTATTGACGTTTCCCATAACAAGCTTTCTGGTGAGATACCAAAATCATTGGAGAAACTTCAACACATTCAGGTCACAGACCTATCCTTCAATCAATTCGAAGGAGAGGTTCCTTGTGGTGGAAAGTTGGCAAACCTTTCTGCCGGTGAAGCTCCCAAACTCCATGTCCCAGTATGTTTAGATGGAGCGAAGAAGCACAATAATGTGAACATGCTTAGAGTTGATTTATTTTTTAGCGAGTGGGGGCTTTTCACTTGTACTCATTCTTTGGATACTCATTGTTGTCGCAAAATATAGAAAGAGGGGGTTGGAGAAACATGACCAGGAGGAGGTTGAAAGATTTCATGGAATTACCCTCCCAGTGATCACATACAGAATGTTATCTCAAGCGACAAACAAGGAAGTGGAGGCTTTGGTTCAGTGTATGAAGGAATTTTAATAGATGGAACAATGGTGGCTGTTAAGGTCCTAAACTTATTATTTGATGGAGCATCAAAAAGTTTTGACATTGAATGCAATGTGATGTGCCAAATTAGACACTGAAACCCAAATTAGAGTGACCTTCTTAGAGTCATCACATCTTGTTCCAGTGCAGATTTCAAGGCTTTAGTTCTCCAATACATGCTCTTTGGGAGCCTAGAAGTCTGTCTACATTCTTGTGGCCATCACTTGAATCTCTTCCAAAGATTGGATATCATGATTGATGTTACTTGTACTCTAGAATATCCTCACCATGGTTGCTAGGAGACTATAGTTCATTGTGATCTAAAGCCAAGTAATGTGCTTCTAGATGAGAACATGACAGCACATGTTGGTGGCTTTGGCATTGCAAAGATGCTGGTTGGTTACAAATCTTTAACTCTTAGATGCACCCTTGGAACCACGGGATACGTTGCGCCAGGTACCAACTCTTTGTCCAATCATAATTTCTATGCTCGAACTGCTTCTTAGACAACTTGGTCCAGCTTACCATGAAGAGGAAGTTCTATCAACATCCATAATTTCCAAATATCAAGCTTTAATTTTAGATTAGCAACTAGTTGACAACTGATTACTTGGATTTTATTATGAAAAAGAGAAATAATCAGATTAATAAGTGAAATTAATGGGGATGATGACTATGCAATTTTGCATTTGAATATGAGTCTGAATCTAAATAAGATGGTGAGCATTAAACCTAATTCACAGATACACTAATGCCAGCAAGTTTCCCTTTTGAGTATGTTTCTTTCTTTAGTAAAATTTCACTTCCTCCTTATAAATGCATGGAAACAAAAAATAGAGTTTCATGTACAGCATAAATCAAAATAATATAATTAGTCCTAATTTTTTGCACTGCTTTCTTTATTTTTGAAACCATCTCATTAATGACAATGTGCATTACCTACTAATGTTGCCATGACCATGTCTGACCTTGTTGAGTGGATGAATTAGAATTCAGGACCTACTAATGGGGAGTTGACTTTGAGGTAGTGGGTGGCTGAAGCGTTTCCACTTGCAATTTCTGATGTCATCGATGATCACCTTCTGAAGCAAAATAACTGTGAAACGATTTCAGATCATGTTGCCAAATGCTATCTTCTGAAGCAAAATAACTGTGAAACGATTTCAGATCATGTTTCCAAATGCTATCTTCTGAAGCAAAATAACAGCGAAACTGTTCTAAATGAGCTGCTTGTCATGATCATGGAGACGGGGTTGTCATGTTCAAGGAAAGCACCAACTTAGAGAATGGACATGAAGGAGGTGGTCGCTAGGCTTAAAACGATACGACGGAAGGCTTCCCCTTTGGATAATGACAAACATAAACCAATCCTTTACATTTATTTGGAAAACAAGGGGCCTGCTTTTGCTTCTGACTTATTGTGTTTCCCACCACAATGTTTATGACTACAATTCGGACAAGTCACACAGCTTGGAGCTGAGCCTGTCAACCTCCCGTTTAAGTGATTAAAACAAGTAATTATTCCATTTCTCAAAGCTGCAAGCCCCAGATTACCATGTGATTGGAACAATTTCTAGCTCTCTTTGAAAACTGGCACCTCAAATTGTTCGGAACATTGTGATGGGGAGCTCTCATCTTTCGAAACTTTCCCACAACAAATTTGAACTCCAGCTCTTCTTAGACAATTTGCAAGTAAAACAGCAAATGTTCTTCCACTAGCTGTTACGAAAACAAACCGGTTGGGTCTTTATCTCCTATTCTAATTTGAAAACAATTTCAGATCCGACATTCATATGTATATGTATCAATTGGGATCCTTCTTCGATCCCACTTGAATATTGATCCCGCATTCTTATTCAGTTATGAAATCGCTTGACCAATCTAAATCTGTCTGCTCCAAATTTCTGGATCCCAAATCAGGTGATCAAGTGGCAGGTGCGCTTAGTCAATACATTGACATGCCTAATCAAAGTGGATTTGCAAAACCAAACACATGCAAAGAACCTGATACTAAGAGCTCATGACGTGGGTAAGTTCAACAAAGGGATTTGGGTCAAAATCCAACTGGATCGAGTCCGGTCTCCGGAATGGAGAATTCCTAGTACCACCAGGAAGCATCTCACATCTCACAAAAATGCACAGTTCTTCTATGATAAACTAAATGATATATAAAATCATTACCCACTAAAAGCACATTTACGCTTGCCTATGTTTTCACGCCTAACAATTCTAGAATTAACAAAAAAAAAAAGAAAAAAAAACAAACAGGCGCCCAAAGAATGTGCCTGCATCAAACTGCTGCCCAACTTTTTAAACACTTTTGGAGGTAAACAAATCTCAAACAACCACATTCTCAACAAATTTATTAAAATAATAGCAAAAGGGACAAAAATGACTTTTTGAAGAACTTTTTTAATGTAACAAAAAAAGAAAAAAAAGAAAGGGATAGCGTCGCCAGCCATCTGCCGTCACAGAAGGCTTCCACTTTTGAATAATGGCAAAAATAAACAAATTCTTTTTAATTTTTCTAAAATAAATAGGGTTGTTTAAATACTTTTGCTCCCGGCTCATTTCTTTTCCCAATGTCTTCTCAGAAAAACTTTCTTTGTTTCAGAACAGAATAAACCCCTGAGACCAATGATGCCATCCCCATCTCTTGGGCATTGTTGTGCTGCTTTTGAATCTGCTAAGAAGAACTCTTATAGCAAAACCAAAAGGCCACCACCCAAATATGGAACCATTTCACAATGTCCACAAGCTTCAGCATCCTGCTACGTTATGCAATTTTGGGTTTACCCTTGGAGAAGCTGTAGTAATATTCTGCAACCTTCTCATTAAGAACATCGTGAACAGTCGTCACCGATACTCCTGGAGGAGTTGGGACTTGGGAGGACTCCAGACAACCACTGACCATGGTTTTCTTGAAAATCGACGGACCTAAATACAAAAAATAAAAATGTAAAATATTAAAAAAGTGAGAAAATCTGCAAGGATGGATGCCAATGGATCCGATTCAAATAAAATATATTCTTGACCATTACACTCAGATTCAAGTTTGGATACGAATTAAAACAAGTTATATCCAAATTTGAATCCGAAATCAGATTCCACAATCTGAATCTAATTTTTTCCTCATCCAAAACTGAATCCAAAGTCGGATTTCATAATTTGAATCTGATCTCAATCCATCTTTTTCATCCTAATCTGAATCTGAAATCAGATGTCACAATCAGAATCCAACCCGAATCCTATTTTTATATTCATATATGAATTTGAATCTGAATCCATATTTTGAACTGAATCTGGCTGGGGACAAATCCATTTGTGTGTGTCAAGTGGATAGAGCTGTAAAACGAGTTGGTTCTTGGAGTGTTTGTTTACACCGGATGTTCGAAAAACAAAATTTAGACTTGGTCGCCTGTTTGTTTGAGGAGATGTAATTGTATTTTCTGAACTTCATCCATTCCATCTATTATTTGTTTCGGTCGGATTGGGTGTCTATAGCACCCTATCTAGGACAAGGTATTAGTATACGTAAGAACTTTTGTCTGATCCGTATTGGCATGTCAAACATTGAATAAAATGGAAAAAGATAAGGGAGTTGAGTGTCACAGATGTGGACAAAAGTGTGTCAATGGTGCATTTTGGGACCCTTCATCCTTGAAAGCTATAATAGACTACCAAATTAAAGAAAAGACTTCCAATTGGACTCTGATCCAGTGGCAGAGTGATGTTGTAGTTGGTGTGGGCACCCCGGTCCGGCCAGATTCGACCCGTTAATACTTAAAAAAATATTTTTTAATTGGTTTATAATTTAATAATATGTATTTTATTATCAAAAATATATTTTATATTATAAAAATATTTTATAATTTTAAAACTATTTTTTTATTATCAAACGGTCTGGGCAGGGTCAAGCCCGGACCTGGGTTTCGGCTATCGGGCCAGGCCTGGGCCCATGTTCTGGGCCCGTTGGGCCAACCTGGACCCGGTTTTACTGAGCCGAGCCTGCCTGATGCCCAATGATAGTCTTAGCTCTTCTTATCACTTTCGAAAGTCCTTATATCACTTGCAGCAGTGAAATATTTTTTCCATAGTGAAATAAAATGTGATCAGATTGGAGCTTTCAATCGTCAAATTTCAAGGTCATGTACATTTTGCATCATCCAGACTTTGCATATGATATCTAACAATAAGAGATTGCATGAATAAATATGACATTCTTAATGACTTCTGTCAAATTTTTGTTCCTTTGTTCAACTGTTTAAATTTACATGCTTTGACCAAGGTTGATCGGTTGATTACTAAGCCAAATAAGAAGTGAAACAAGATTTATCAAAAAGAACTAGCATTTCTACTGTCAACATCCTTTGCTAGAAGTTCATCAAAAATTTATAATCTGCTATTTTTTAAATACAAAATCTGCCCTCTATATATATATATATATACAGACACACACACGTACATACACCCATACATATATGATAGACTTTTTAATTTTGATTAAGTACCAAAGTTTCTTCTTAGCTATCTCTATTGTATGACACTTGCAGGCCAGGAGGGAATAATTTGAAGGGTTTGTATCTTTTGTTATTTGTTGTCCTTCTGGAGTCCTGGAATTAGAGTTGGGAGTAGGGATGTTAATGTATCAAATTCAAATAGGATAAATCTTGAACTATATCTGTTTTTATGGATATTCACATGTCCATATTCAAATTCTGCTTTGAATATAAACAATGGATCCAATATCCAATATCACAATCTGAATTCGAATTTTGAATCAATTCTGGTTGATTTTCAAAATGTAAGAGCATTTGAAGATAACATTTTTATTTAAAATTAAATCCAATCCATATCTGAATCTGAATCCAAACCCAGTTGGATATATATGTGCATCCAAATCCGAATCAGGATCCAGTCAGATGGCTTAATCCGGAATCCGATCCAATTTCTTAATTGGATGTTCTTCTTTTTCCATATCCGATATTTTTCGAACTGGTTTGGTTGGATATCTAATTGAAATCAGATATGTTGACAACCCTAATTTGAGAGGAATTGGCTCTATATGACCTTTCAGCTATGATTGACCTGTCCATTCAATGGCAAATTCTAAAGTCCTCTTTGTTGCACTTTAACAGGTTATTTTTCATTTTAATTCTCCATGCTTTCTAACTTGATTTTGTTTAGCACTCAAAATAATCTTATTTAATCATTTTCTTGGAACAATAGTGGCTTGAGCAGCCTTTAGTCAGCCAAAGATATCAGAAATCGTGATAGCGGCCACTACAAGAAAACCCCTTACCTCTGGCAGGGCTTTTGTTCACCACGAACAGAGCTGGGTGAAGCTACGTACATCGTAACTTGCCTCCGCATTGCAACTTGCCTCTGCATATGCTTATGTCATTATCTCGATCTTGGGTCCATTTGGCAACAATAACAGTATGTAACTGTTCCATAAATATTAGGCAGATTTATGTAATATTATGTTACAACATTCCCAAATCTGTCCTAAATCCTTTAGATTGTTGGATTGGCCGGTTTACCAAACTGGCAGCATTGTCGACTCGATTCAAAACTGGTTTTACTAATTAAGATAGACTTGGTGCTCCTTTACCCAAAAGGTTGATGATAGTGGTCAGCCATTCCTAACTGAAGAGCAGTGTACAGAGGTTCCATTATTGAAAGTGGTCAGGTTCAGACCTAAGGCTTATCTCGGATCCAAATATATCATGAGGATATTAAATGCCTGACGTATATAATGCTACGTTCTAAACGGATGAGGCGCCATGGGATTTTATCACTCAACAACTTCATTTATATTTTTCCTGTACTAAGGGCAGACAGTGGAGAAAGGCAGAAATGGTCTCATCAGCCACAAGTTCAATGAATCTGTTCCCCTTGTTCAGTGGAGCAATGTTCTATTGCATGCGCATCATACCATAATCAGTTTGGTCATGCAATGGCAAGAAAACTCATTCTAATTATATATGCATGTGCTCCATAGGGGTAGTTTGACCAAGTTTGTAAAACAATTGTTCTAGTGTTAGATGAACCTGTCTCAATCTTTGGGGCAAATTCATGGGACACTTACAAAGTGTCTCTACCACCAAATGATCCCTTTTAAGTCATAATACACATCAAGCTTTTATAGGCTCCTCAGGAATATAGTTATGTCTTTGATCTATTGGAAAACCTAGTTTCCAATGTTTTATGGTTGTGACCTTATCATGAAGCTACTCATCTTTCACCCCCATAAAAAAGTTTTACGTTGACATGTCACTACTACAAAAAAAAAATGTCACTAAGCACAATCAAAACCACGGACAATACACCCAATAAATGTTTTCAGCTATGGTCTTGCTCATGCTCATGCTCATGGCTGTTAACTAAATTAGTTGTGGTAATAACCCTTGTGGCAACTGACCTTTCGCCATGGTTTTGACTGAGGCTGTTGCATCTATCAGCCACAGTTTACTTTGACCACTTACCATGGTTTTGACAATCTAAGTAAATAGGATATTAAATGCCTGACGAGTATAATGGCTATGCGATGCACAATGCATTTACTTAGATTGACTCATTGAAGCCTTTGACATTCTTTGAGGTCTTTGGTAGGAAATTCTACTTAATCCTCATCATATTTGGATCCGAGATAAGCCTTAGGTCTGAAGATGACTTTTGAATATTATCGCATCTTTGGATGAAGATAAAATTAAAATTCCAAATTCCTTCAGCATTTAAAGTGGGACATATACATATATATATATATATATATATATATATGTATATATATATATATATACAGGTGGCACATGAGTGTAATTAACTATGACCCTGTCGGAGCGCGTGGCTTTATGGTGTATATATATGTATATATATATATGTGTGTGTATATATATATATATATATATATATATATATATATATATATACACAAGTGGCACATGAGCGTAATTAACTATGACCCTGTCGGAGCGCGTGGCTTTGTGGAGTTATTGCCATCAACGGGCTGGATCTGGCCCGATCATTAAATCTGAATATTGAAGAATAAAAAATATATATATAAATTAGATTGGGTCTCAATTTGGATTAACCCAAATAAATCAGATCCAACCCGGATATAAGAAAATTTGGACTCCTTAAAAACTAAGAACTGACCATCATGGTCCATCTGAATGCGACCTTTGAAAATTCAGCTTCTGAAACGAGTGGATAAAGTTACGAAGCAACTTCCAGGTGTTGGTCGATCCGGTGACTTAAACAATTTGGTTGTTAAACAGCACAAAATATGACAATTATATTCTTTTGGGAAACAAATAAACAACCTATATAAGATAATAAAAAACAATAACCTTTTTTAAAAACAGATGGACTAGGTCAAATTGATTTAGCATAAATTTGAATGAACCAGCCTGTTCAAGTAATTTTTTGGAAAAAAATGCCACAGCAAACAAACACATTTTTCCAGGTTTTTTTTTCATTTTTTCCCTTTTTTTCATTTTTAGACATATTTTCACACTTTTTTATTGCTAAACTGCTCGTTTCCAACTTCTAATTTTTATTTGTTTCACATCTATTTATTTTTAAAATTTTCCTACCATTCATCTTATTTTCCCATAACTTTTAAGTTTTACTCAATTTTTTTAAAATTTACCAAATTTTTCCTGTTTCCAACATTCTAACCATATTATTCCAACATTCTAACCATATTATATTATAGAAAAACCTTGCCATTTAAAAGGCGAACAGCGTATCTGTAGCTATGGTCGAAACCATTTCGGGATATCTAGGGAGAAAAGAAGTTCAATTGACAACTTTGATTTGGGATTGAATAGAGTTGAAAGTGGTAAAGGTAAACTAGAAAGGGTCATTGATGCAATCATCAGCCGTGCCCCTCAATTTGGAAATATGAAGCAATGCGTTCCAAAGCAGTTAAGACCCGAGCCTTCTACCACTTGAAAGAGAATCATACATGTTCTCAATAACAAATTGGACAGACATGGCAACCACTGGTCGGTCACCTCAGCTGCTCGACTTTCTTTTGTTTTTCTCCTGCTTCACCTTGATTGTGGTTCTCGGCCAAAGGGAGGTGCCCTCTGCCCTTGTTTCTCTGAGCAATGTGACTGATCAATTCATATTGCTGTCTTTCAAATCCCTTGTCACTAAGGACCCTTATAACATGATTTCAAATTGGATTTCCAACATCTCTTTCTGCGACTGGAATGGAGTTTCATGCAGTGGTGGTTCACAAAGGGTAGTTGCTTTGAGCCTGTCCGGAAAGGCACTCGAAGGTACTCTCTCCCCATAAATCAGCAATCTCTCCTTCTTACAGGTTCTTGATCTTACAAATGACAGTTTCCATGGTCATCTTCCCATTGATTTTTTAGTCTCCTCCTGCCCCAGGGCTATGGAACAAAGGATTATCCCAGATCTACACCGAGGTATTGATGGTCATTCTCAAATATCACAGAACAGAATGTCATACGATGAGATAGAATGCAATAGAAACAAAGACAAGGAACGGGTTAGCTACTCCTAACGGTCAAAGCGAGCCCCTTCATTAATCTCCCCAAGTAGGATTTGAACCAACGACCAATCAGTTAACAACCAACCACTCTACCACTGAGCTACTGGGGAACAATTCGGTTAGAAAATCTTTCTATAAGAAAAAACAATTTTGAGGGGTTGATCCCACAAACACTGAGCCATTGTCAAGGTCTCCAAATACTGTCAGCACGAGATAACCAATTCTGTGGAAGCATTCCATAGTTCCTAGGCAGTTTGCTGGAACTCAAGTGCATAATCCTTTATGGTAACAGGCTCACGGGAACCATTCCAGTCACTTTTGCCAACCTCTCAAAACATGAGTACCTTAATATTGGTCAAAATCATATGCATAGGAACATTCCTTCCGAGTTGGGAAGGATAACCCGCTTGACATTGTTTAGTGTGGAAATGTAGAATCTCACTGGTACACTGCCTGAGAGCATATCAAATCTTCAGGCCTTGAGTTTCATGACCAATCAACTAACAGAGCATCTCCCAAAAGATGTTGGCCGCTTCCTGCCCAATCTCCAATTTCTCTATATGAATGACAACAATTTTGATTGCCCTTTCCCACCTTTTTCCAAGCAACCAGTCTCCAAACAATCATTGCAGGACACAATAAATTCAGTGGTCCCATACCATTAGAATTAGGTAGCTTGACACAACTCAGGCACCTATACCTCTACAACAATATTTTAACCAATGTCCCTGGCAACCATGAGCTCTCCATTCTCACATCCTTTACCAACTGTCGACTGCTAGAGGAAGTTGAGCTATTAGAAAACCCTTTGAATGGCATTATTCTGGCATCTGTTTGAAACTTGACAACCACCTTGTGAAAACTTCAACTTTACTCTAATTTGATTGAAGGTACTATCCATTGGCCTTAGCCACCTTCACCAAGTTAATTTCCTTAGATTTGGGTTCCAACAAAATAAAAGGGCTCATTCCACCAAATATACGACAGATGCACAGCTTATAGGTGTTGATTCTTGACAACAATGCATTAGAAGCCCCAATCCCACTAGAAATCTACCAGTTTGTCCGCTTGTTTATTTTTTATATGAGCGACAACATGCTAACTAGGTCAATTTCTAGCTCTATAAACAATCTCACCAGCTTGCAAGGCCTGGATAGCACAAACAATTTGTCATCAACACTACCGTCTGGTCTTTGTAAGTTGAAGGACTTGTGGGAGTTATACTTGCAGGACAACTCCTTCACTGGTCACCTGCCTTTGGGTCTCGGGAATTTTGCCATGGTCAGGTACATGGATATCTCTGCAAACAAGTAGAGTGGAGAGTTTCCTGCATCATTATCAAAGCTCCAAATGCTAGAGTATTTGAGTCTCTCTCCGAACACATTTGATGGTCACATTCCTGAACAACTTGATCACATGCTAAACCTTGACACTATTGACCTTTCCCATAGCATGCTTTCAAGACAGATACCAAAATCATTGAAGAAACTTCAACACATCCAGGTCTTGAATTTGTCCTTCAATCAATTGGAAGGAGAGATTCCAATTGGTGGAAAGTTTGCAAACCTTTCTGCCAAGTCATTCCTAGGGAACTATGCACTATGTGTAGCTCCCAAACTCCATGTCCCATTGTGCTTAGACAAAACAAAGGCAAAGTAAAAGCAATGCGGTTGGAGTCATTGCCGCTTGTGCAATTGGAGGCTCAGCACTTTTGGTCGTTGTTTGCACACTCATTGGTATCTCATGCTACCGAAAGATGGGGTTGTCAAAGTGTCCTGATGACATTGAAAGATTACGAGGAATTACACTCCTAGTGATTTCATACAGAGAGCTATTGCATGCAATGAGCAATTTCAGTGATGCAAACTTTATTGGGAGTGGAAGCTTTGGCTCAGTGTACAAAGGAATTCTAGTAGATGGAATCACGGTGGAGTGTCAAGGTCCTTAATTTGTCATTAGAGGGGGCATCTAATGAAGATTTCAAGGCTTTAGTTCTCCAATATATGCCTCTTGGGAGCCTAGAAGGCTGTCTACATTCGGGTGCCCATCACTTGAATCTCTTCCAAAGATTAGATATCATGGTTGATGTCGCTTGTGCATTAGAGTATCGTCATTGTGATCTGAAAGTCACGTAATGTACTTCTAGATGAAAGCAAGACTGCATACATTGGTGATTTTGGCATTGCAAATTTTATAGTTGGTTACAAGTCATCGACTCTTACCACCACCATTGGGACCATGGGATACATTGCACCAGGTACTATCTCCTAATTTCTTTTCTTTTTATAAAATTTGTCTCGGTCGTTATGTGAGTATTATTGACCATTTCTTTGAGTCAACACACTCTAGCTTCCTGTTCTCATATGTATGTGTGCATGTGTATGTTTGGGTGCATTCTCTCTCTTCAATAATGCTCTCATAGAGAGATGGAGAAAGGGAGGGGGGAGTGTATAGGAGGCATCCAGGAGGAGGTGAGATGAAATAAAGAGAGAGTTGGGTTTCACCAGTTCTAGCGGGATGTCTTCTCTCATGTTTATTTTCTCTATCTTTCCCTATAAATATATATATATATATATATATATATATATATATATATATAGGAATTGAAATAGTTGACTACTTCTAGATGTCTTTCTTTTGTTTTGTATCACCAAAAACATTTCAAAAATGCATTGATGATAGTTAATCGCTTGGCTACAGTTCTAAGCTGTGCGACTGTTTTTAGGGACACAATTTTTTTTAAAAAAAAAGTCATCAGCCGCATAGGTAGCCAGCTATATATATATATATATATATATATATATATATATATATATATATATATGCATATATATATATATATATATATATATATATATATAATGATCGGTAGAACCCTGACAAACATCTCAGGGACAAAAACCAGACCCTTTAACTATGTTATGTAAAGTGTTATTTTTTTTTTATCTATCCTTATGAATATAATCTTAAAGATAGGTTGACACAAAATATATATGAGATTGATCATTTCTTTGGTTTTACTAGTATTTTCATAAACATTTTGATTACAGAAAATTCAACTTTTTTCATAAAAACAACTTGACTCAAAGCATGTTTTATTTCAAAATAGTTTGTATAAATATATTAGGATGTTTATATTTTATTTAAAATATTTTTGAAGCAAAATATTTAAGTGTCTGGTTTTAGCCAATTTCTCTCTTCCTTTCTCTCTATCTTTCTATGTCTTCTCTCTCTCCTTATATATAAATATATATTGGCCTTGACTTATGTGGTCTAGGTAATTATACTCTTATGTGTGTGTGTGATTTGCAACATAATATTAATAAATATATTAATTGATGTGCGAACAATCTTGATCCATCTAATCATCACGATTTGATAGTTCACACATAAAGACATGCACAAGCGGTTCCTAGCACAATAATGTAAAGGTCATTGATAAACTATTCTACATGGACGACTTATTTGTTGTTCATATGGCTTGTGGTGCTGCATAATAGTTTTTGCTTTCTTTTGTGGTCACGTACACAAATATGGATTGATGACATGTTCTCAGCAAGCAATAGTCATGAATTGATCTTTTTCCTTTAACATAGGTTATAATTTTTGTTCCTTTCTTGTATTAAAAATCCCTAATCACACATGCCTGTCTACAGAATGGCTTAAGATTGGCTGACAATTGACACTATTAAATAATTCACACAATTTAGGAGATATTTAATAGAACTTGGAGATATGTCACACGAGAATTAAAAGCAACACCATACAATTAATGAATCTCAACCAACCTCACAGGCTCCACAATAAAAAAAAATATGGGTACATGTTTGATTTCTTTTAAGGGTACTTGAACATCAGTTATATTGGACTTCAATTCTAAATAATAAGCTTGTATTCTTTTCATTTATGTATCATAATCCAAGAGAAAGGCAGGATGGGAGGTTCAATAGATCTTAAGTCCATTAAGGAGCAATAACTGCTATGTCATGCATTAGCATTATCTAATTATTTTGTGCTCGCTAAACATGTTTAATATTGTTTAATGGTTGAATTAGAATTTGAATGGCTGGAAAGGTGTCAACAAAAACCGATGTCTACAGATATGGAATTCTCCTCCTTGAGGTGTTTACTGGAAGAAAGCCTACTGATGAACAGTTTGATGGGGATTTTAGTTTGAGGGAATGGGTGGCTGAAGCATTTCCTGTTGCAATTTCAGATGTCATTGACAGCCATCTTCTAAAAGAAAGCAACAATATTGCAACTGAAAGTTCAGTTGCTATCAATGATCTGCTAGTGATGACCATGGAGATAGGCCTGTCATATTCAACTGTGTCACCAAATCAGAGAATGGACATGAAGGAAGTGGTTATACGGCTGAGAAGGAAACGACAGAAAACAAGAATGATAGAAAGATAATTCAAATATATCCATTATACAATGAGATTTAATTCCAGGGAGTGACCAGCCATTGGCTAAAATGGTCAGAAGGTGGATTCCAATAGGCTAAATAGTTGGAGGTGGAAATGTAGTTTGATTGCTTTTATTGAGAGCTCTCACTTGCATTGCTCAATTACAGTTGCATATAGGATTTAATAAAGGTATGCTTAATATGCTTGTGTGTTCTATTCCTAAGTCATTTGGGTGACTAATCTTGTAGAACAACTCTCACATTTCCAGTGCAAGCTATGTGAAAGAGGCTTGGAACTTTGCCCATTATTGCAGTTTGTGCCTTGTTCTAAGGACACCTCAATAGCCATAGTTCACATAAATCCTTTCAATTTTCTAAAATTTTGATGTACTATATCCTCAGCACAATTTCTCAAACCTACCAAAAAAATGGACAACAAGAAGAATCAACAAAAGTGTACAATTCCAGTAAGTTTATATTAATGTACAATCAGCATAATACACATGAAACGAACAAGTGGGGAGAAGACATTCCAATTAATGAACGGCTCCTTCTGATTCCATCAATCATTCAAGGGAGAGAGAGAGAGCCAGAGAAGAAGAAGAAGAAGAAAAAGAAGGAAAATTCATTAAATAATTAAGAAACCTGATGAAGCATCACCAACAAATTATCAGGGGAATGGAAGCTACACCAACCGGGACTCTTCTGTTCAAAATAATTTCCTAATAGCAAAAACGAATTTGATTTTTTCATATCATTCATTTTTTTTGTCAGATCAAATTTGAATTGTACACATTTTCTGCATCGTTGACTATCTGCTTAGTTCAATTAAATACTTTTCTATCATCCTTCCACAATTATAAAATCACTTCAAGTAAATTCTTATATATGTATATTGTAGTCCTCACCATTTTGATAGGATATTTTCCTGGCATCATATGATCTCAACTTAAATGTATATGTGTGTGTGTGTGTGTGTATATATATATATATATATGTCTTATGTACTCTTGTATATGGTGATGTCAATGACTTATATTTGAATTGGATGTACCTTTCTGCCATATCTGAATTATCACATGTTCACATATTCAGATTCAAATACAAATGAAAAAAGTTCTAGGTTATATTTGGACTTAATTTTTAATCAATTCATCATCAGAATTCAGGTTTTATTTTCACATCAAGTCCAAATATGACTTTTAAAAATCGGTGTCCTATTGTAATATGTTAAGAACTGGCTTCCAAAAAATACTTTATCGAAAGAAAAGCCCTTCAATGAGGAGGATGAGAATTATATGCTGTGAGCATCATTGTGATATTTGAGCATGTCATATGTAATGGCCCTCTAACAAAGGACCATGTGTTATGGACTAAAAGTGATCAAGAAGACCAAAATGATGCTGTTAGTTAAATAGAAGACCCCTCCCCCTACAAGCAACAGTGAAGCTTGGAAAATCTTCATTCTATTTCCTAGGAAGCAAATCCACCAATGTAAAGAGGAAGCTTGGTGTTATATCAAAGAAAGTAATATTTTTAATCTTTTTCAAGCATACAAGAATGCATGAAGCCAAACCCATGAACATGCCAATGGCCACATTCATAAAATTATTTGTCACTAACAGTTCGAAGTTCAAGGATGTTACTTTATATTGAAGTATTGTGGGAGCATTGCAATATGTGTCGCTCATCCAGCTTGATATTGCCTTTTGTGCAAATAGGGTTGTTTAGTAGGCTTGGCCATTCGTGACACCTTTATCATGGGTAACTAACCATAAGGCTATGTTCATTCTCAATGCATTTCATATTCACCTAAACATTATCTTCAACCTATATGTGGTGTGGTACTTCGAAAAGAAGTTAAAACCTTATAAAGCGAAGGAAGGAAATTCTTTTTAGAGGAAAGTATTTCATCAACTTCGATCAAGAGACATATACATATATAGAGAGAGATAGATAATGATTTTTAAAAGAGAGAAAATATGGATATAGAAAAAGTAAAAGAGCAAGAGATTTTAAGCGAACATTAAGAGAGAGAAAAACAAAGATTTGTAAGTGAGTGGAAGGAAATAAAGCAAAAAACTAGTAGAAGAGGGAGATTTTAAGACAAAAACTGGTAGAAGAGCAAGATATTTTAAGAGAAAAATGAGAGAGTGAGGGAGAGATATAAATATTTTTAAGAGAGAAGAAAACTATAGAAGAGTAGGGGAGTTTAAGAGAAAAATGTGTGCAAGAGGGAGAGAGGGATAAAGATTTTGAAAAGAGAGAAAAAAAATTAAAGAGAGAAAAACTAGTAGAATAGCAAAAGATTTTAAGAAGAAAGTGTGCATGTGTGTGAGATAGAGAGAAAGAGAGAGGGAGAGAGAGATATATATAGAGAGATGTAAAGATTTTTGAGGGAGAGAAAAGAAATAGAGAAAGGAAAATTCGTAAAGAGAGATGTTAAGAGAATAATCATAGGGATATAGAGACATAAAGATTATGATAGAAAAAAAAGAAAAATTGAGAAAGAGTGAATAAAAGACGGAAGAAAAAATGATCTGTTAACGTAATATTTTAAGCCCTCTTTTTCTTTTTATATAGAAATTAAGAATTGGGAGATGATTTCCAAAATTTTCAACTTCAATAATTTTATCTAGGCAAGAGAGGAAATTGGGCTCATGAATGGAGAAATTATTTTTGAAATTTTTGAAAAAATAAAAAATATATATATATAGACAAAATTAAAAATATTTCATGTACTCTTATGTATTGCAAAAAAGTATGCCTTTCCCACCATTGGGTGCGGGAGAGAGAGAGACTAAACTATAAAAGAAAAAAAACAACTATCATTGAAGAAGGCTTTTCTTGTGCTTCAATCCGGTTAGGAAGACACTTTTAAAAGTGGATCAATCTTTTATGACTACTAATAGGACAATCAATAGGTATTTTATCAATGGAATAAGGATTTGAAAGATGTCAAAACCAGGGGCGAAGCGGGGATCTTTTTTTTCAAGGGCAGGCCAAATGGTCGAAAAAACTTATCGGGGTGGGGGCAAACTAAACGCGAATTCAAAAAACACATACGCAACTAAAAATTTTCAATTTTTTTAATGTAAATTTTTTTTTTAATTAGCTAGGGTGGGGCCACGCCCTATGCTGGCCCCCCCTCTCTCTGCCCTTGGTCAAAACTAATCGTAGCGATAATACTAAAATGCATTTAACATCTATCTCATAGTGTTTTTCCTGAGTTGGACAATCCCCAACCTCAAAAATCAATATAAAAGAAAAAAAATCCCACCACAAGCTCTCATCCTCATCATTCGTCCATCTATCAATAGAAAAATCAACTAGCCATACATGCACATTATCTACTCATAGAGATGTAACGAAGGCATATGTTCAATGGAAGGTAAAAAAGAAAAAAAAAAAACATATCATGCCTATTTGAGTTGTTCAAATAACCAAGACGTGGCTTCACATTGCCCATGCTTCTGGTGCATTAAATAAGAAATTTCAAGAGCTCTCTTACATGGCCATGGGGAGATGATAAAGGAAAAGCAAGAGAAAGTGAGATTACATGCCTCAAGATGGTATAGTTCAAGAAGATACGAGTCCTTTACTTTAAGAAACAATGAAGCTTCCAAAATGAGAACTCTGAATTGTTGAAGAAGCTTTCCAAGGCTCTCCCAGGTGCTCCCCTTTCCATTGGTTGAAGATGAAGGTTGGAAAAGAAGGAGAACCCAAAGGTTGAATATAAAGGAGTGTTAAAAGAGCGAGAGAAGAATAGATGAAGGAAGAGTGATTCCAAGCTCTTAGTTAGAGGGCTCAAGTAGTTCCTCAAAGATTAGCTTATACCCATGGATCAAGATGTGGGGGTATTTATAAAAAGAAATAAAGCCAAAATTCAACGTTTGAAAGTTTTAATTTCTCAAGATTTCTCATGAATTTTTCATTTTTTGAATTATTTTCATTTTTATTTTGTTTTATATGTTTTGACTTGTGGAGATTAGCCCTTGGCCCAGCAAACACCCTTTGGAGGACATTGACAAGTGCTTGATGGGGCAGTGCACTCTCAACCATAGCACTCCATGGCACCATGCACCCTAGGCCAGAGTGCACGGCAGGCCCTGCACCCTATGCGAGAGCACTTAGTAGTGCACCAAGTGCTCTAGGCAGTGCACCAAGTGCTGCCAAAACATGACGCAAGGGTGGAAATTGAGGGTGCCATTTGCCCCCTGCTATCCCAGGTAGGTCCCATCCAAAAAAAAAAAAGGTTTAACGACAAAAATATGTAATTCTTTTAAGAGGTAAAATATTCCTTTTATAAAGCGGATCTGGCTTCATTTTTTATGATTACAGGTCCCTTTTCGATCCGGATCTAATTCCTTGAATGGGAAGGTCCCATATCGATGTTGAAGGTTGGATCATGGATTAGATAGGTGCTTAGGCTTGAAATATGGATTGTACATCCAGATTTGGATTATAAAGCTGAGTCGAATTGAAAAGTGATGGGGAGCAATGATGTTGAGAATTGATCCTTGGGCTCAATTCAAACATTTGATTCTGAATTATTTCTTTTTATCTAGATTTTTGGTTTTTTGATCCAATCTAGACCTGTGGGCGATTTTGTGAATCTATTTTCCTATTTTGGGCCTGATTTTGATTCTCCAGTCTATAAGAGTTTTTAACCTTTTTTTTTATCTAGGGCATGATTTTGTATCTGCAGGTTGGAATTAGATTTGGATCTGGACCTGAAGTTCCATTTTGGATCTGAACCTTTGAATTTGGATCTGAATTTGGCACTAAGTCTTAGTTTTAGATCTAGAGCTCAGTTTTATATCCAGATTGGGATCTAGGGATCTATTTTTTTATCTAAAGTTGGGATTTGGATCCAAATCTGGATCTAAGGCTTGGCTTTGGGATCTTGACTTGGGAGTTTGGATTGGGTTTAGATCTAGATTTGACATGAATTATCAGCCTACATTGAGGTAGGGCCTGGGTTGGATGTTTACATTTAAATTCAGATGAGTTCCAAAGTATTGTCAGTAACCAAATTAGAGGGTAATTGGATCAGAATTGCGATTGAAGTATTTGGGACCCAAAATTGTTGAAAATAATTGTGAAAACGCTAGATATATATTAACCTTCATAATTGGGGGGTAATTACAAGGTTCAGCCAACTTATTAGGATCCAGTAGAATCTCAATGGGGAGCTGTCAAGAGAATATTAAGATTTTTAATAGCTACTGTTCATTATGGTCTAATCTTCAAAGTTCCAACCACCCAAGAACAAAGAAGTTCATATGTATAGCGATGCGGATGGGGCGGAATGCCCAAATGTTCGATCAATGGTCAACATTTATGCAGCCTTCTTGGGACTGAATTTTGTTGCAGGAAGTTTAAAGAAACAGCAAGTTGTTTCTCAATCTAGCATAGAGGATGATCGAACGTCATGCAGTGGCCAACATAGCAGATGATGCAACGTGGTAGACAGTTTTCTAGTTGAACTTGGAATAAGAACAAAAAAGTCTGCCATCCATATGGTGTGACAATGTGAGTGCAAAATATTTTCCAACTTTTTCATAAGCTCTCATGACCATCATGTTAATCAAAGCAAGCTTAACATCGGAGCATCCTTATCGGCCCAGCACCTAAGGGTTTGGTACCTCTTTCTTGGACAGAGAGAAAGTTGTGTGCACCATGGGCAAGTTAGCACTAAACGAAGGAAGGACATTTTGGTCATTTGTTTAAAAGAAACGTCCTTTACAATCTTTTTATTTTTTTCATTTTTATTTTCGTCTTTATAAAAAGTTTTTTTCCTGTGTGAACTAAGTGTATTTTAGTCATTAACCATAGTTCCACAGGAAAATTTATGCACCAGTATGGCGCATATAATCAGGTTTGCTATTTGAGGCTTCCCTTCTCAGTTTAGATGGCCTTAATTGTTCACTGCATGAAGTATTGCAGCATTTCTTGGACAACCCATGGCATGATGTAACTTCTTCAGTGACACAGGGACCTCAGTCTTGCCCCTTAGTTCTCTTTCAGCTAGTGGGAAGAGGCAAAACCAGCTTTAAATCCTAACCACAATTATTGATGTTCGATGAGTCGAACCAACTCTGGTTCACTCTTGACCTCTGTTAGTTAAACTCGGATTGAGCTCAACTCATCTAATAAACAAGTCGTGTTCGGGTTAAAGTTAAGTAAACGAGAAGAGTTCGAGCTTGGCAAGCTCAACTTACGTAAACATGAGTAAGATCACTTGAGTAAGATCAATAAGATAACATGTAAAGGATTATTTAGAATATCATCACAACAATAAACAGCTACATCGGATTTCCTCCTTGCTAGCAAGTTCCAACTCTCAAATTCTAATCTGGCTGTTTCTACTCGTGTTCAAATTGATTTTTTTTTTGAAGTAATGGCCCGGCTAAGCTTCAGCCCAATCATGGCCTGAGTTTAGCATCAGCAGTTTGAGTTCGAGCCAACAGATATAAGTACATCGTAACTTGTCTCTGCATATGCTTATATCTCATCTTGATCTTGGGTACCATTTGGCAACAATAACAGTATGTAACTATTCCATATATTCTGTCCCAAATATTATGCACATTTATGTAAAATTATGTTACAACATTCCATGAATCTGCCCTCCCTAAATATGAGGGCAGATACATACAACAATAATATACTGTTGTGCTTACCAGTTGACTCCTACTTCCTGCTTTGTTTCTAGAGTTGCAAGCATTTAAATGATATTTTCATTATTATTATTTTTTGGAGCTAGATTTGGTGGTTATTGGCTTGCATCAGCTTATCTTCCACAGGTATGTATGCTTGTGTTATTTTTAGTCTTATGTGAAATAATTGCTTATTTGTGTGCTTTAACTTATGTATGTTGGATTCCTGTCATTTCAGTAACATATTGATCCAAATACTAGAATCTGTAAGTGATGGTCACATCAACTGGATCAGTGATTTATTATCTGCTATAATATGTATGACCAATCACCAGGTTTGATTACTCACATGAAGCAAGATACGAGCATCAGAAATGTATGTGCAGCATACTAAGTGCGTGACTGAATTTTTATACTCTTGTACAGGCCTGAATGTGACACACAACATTTAGGAAGCACTTTGATAAAAGTGAGATCCATTTAATTGATCAAAACATCAACAGAATATGTTACGAACCATTGCCAAAGGAAGCTCATTAAATTCATGTTCTTTTGTTTCTATGACTTTCGATTGTTGATTTTTGGCTTTTGCCTTTATATTATTGTGTAAATCATTAAGCTATGTTCATGCATTGAGATATGGCACCCCTGACTATTAAAATTCCACAACATCTTACAAGATATTGTGTATCAAGCCAAAATTACTGGTAGTACTTTAGACAGACCAACAGTTACAATACACACCAGGGATGGAAGTACGTGCCAGCAGGGGGCTTGGCCCCCTACCCCCAAATTTAAAAAAAAATCAAACATTGATATGTAATTTTCATAAATTTTAGTTTAACGTATATAAAAAATTTGAAAAATTCTATTTTGGTCTCTATCAAAATTTTGAAACTATAGTTCGGTTCTGACACACACATTCTAACATATAGAGCACTGATATGATTGTGCAAGTAATGTTGATCTTATTTTTGTTGTGGATTAAATATTCGAGTACTGGTCATGATATGAGTCGCCAAAGAAATGATCGTCAAATAATATGCTTTTTGTCTACTTCAATGTTACGTATAAATTAAGCTCTCCTTTGGTGCAGTTTAACTGCTAACATGTATCTGTGCGTTTTGCATTGTTTCTTTTTGTGTGCTTTTGAACGGTTGAGTCAATTTTTGGCAAACATCACTGTGAATATCAGCATTAATTGCAACTCTCCTGATCTTTCTACATTGTACAGATTGATTTTGCTGGGGACCTAATCCTCAGCAAGCTGTTCATGCAACATAAATTCTGCTTTTGACTAGCAAGTAAACCAATCAAATGACAGAGCATTTCTTTCACTTCTGCTTTGAGAAATTTGGTGGTGATTCTGCCGTCGACTGCTGAATGTTTGTTTCTTGGTCCTGATCCAGCAGCAGCAGGATGCATTACGTGCCTCAAATTAATCCCGAAGTTCTTTCTTGAATTCAAAAGTTCCAGCATAACCGAGAAACCATTTCTAAATGAGGTACTATGCATAAGCAACTACTTGGTTGAACTGTTAAATTTCCATAGAATAGATGCTTGATCCATGCAAATGCTAACAAAATTCTGTTTTTATCTTAATTTTTAAATTTTGGAGATACATAAACACTACTCATGGATATTACCAGTTTCTTAATATATATATATATATATATATATTTAGTACGTGCACGAAGAGGACTTGAAGGTTTACTGCTTTGGAAAGTGTTGGATTCACAGGTCTATGTGCAGCGGCATGGCTGTTTACATGGAGCAGACTTTTATTGGTGTAACTGGTACCTTATTTCCCTTTGCCACTTTTCAACTCTATTCAATTTCAAACCAAAGTTGTCAATTGTTAACTTTTTTTTTTATATATCCAAAATTAGGTTTCTACCATAAACACGAGTATCGTTTTTCTTTTTAAACAGCGAGGTCTTTCTATCTTATAATACGGCGAGCATGAAAAATAAAATACAAAAAATACAAAAAAAAATATATGGCAACTTTTTTAAAAAATTGAAAAGAATATCAAAAAGACAGGAAAACCACGTTTTCCATTTTGGTATTTTTTCAAAAAAGATAATCGTTTTGCCGTTTTATTCAATGGACTTAATTTTTGTGTTTTATAATTTTTTTTCAAAACAAAAAAAAGGATGCATTTTTATGATTATATTTACTACCTAATTTTGGTTGTCATCTCTCACAACCTATATGTAACTGGTGGTTGTCGTCAGTCATGAAATGTTTGCTACTGCGTCGTTGCTTGATTAGTGTGATATGGTTGCTTCAAGTCTTCGCTAAATCAATTTGATCCAGACCACCTGTTTAAAAAAAATGTTTTCAGTTAGTTTTTTTATTTATTTTTCAAAAAGAATATAATTTTTCATATTTTATGTTGATTCACAAAGAAGTCATTTAAATCATCGGATCGGCGGACAACATGGAAGTTGCTAGGAAACTTCATCCACTCGTTTCAGAAGCTGATTTTCACAACGTCATCATCTGACCATGATAGCCAGCTGTATTGAGTGCCCATTTATTCAAAAATAGGATAGGAAATTAATGGTTGATGAATGAGATTTTATATTTTATCACTCAACAACTTCATTTATATGATGAGGATATTAAATGCCCGACGTATATAATGGCTATCTTCTAAACGGATGAGGGGCCATGGGATTTTATCACTCAACAACTTTGTTTATATTTCGCCTGCACTTAGGGTGGACAAAGGACAACCTTCTGATCGATCTATAAGTTCTCTTTGTAGTGATCGACACAATTAACTACTTACAGAAGGCAGTCGTGTGCAAAATAATCCGAGCATCATCATCATATATAGAAGAAAAGCAATGTTCTATTGCATGCACGTCATCCCACAATCAGTTTGATCATGAAATGGCAACAAAAAACTCATTCTAATTATATACGCATGTCCTCCTTGGGGGTAGTTTGGCAGCATGGATATTTTTTGAGTGTCCCACAAATCTACCCCAACAATTGGAGCAGGTTTGTAAAACAATAGTTCTAGCGTTCAAATGAACCTATCTCAATCTTTGGGGCAAATTCATGGGACACTAACAAAGTGTTTCTACCATCAAATGATCCCTTAAGTTATAATGCACACCAAGCTTTTATAGGCTCCTCAAGAATACAGTTATGTCTTTGATCTATTAGAAAACCTAGTGGCAACTGACCTTATCATTAAGCAATTCATATTTAACCCCATAAAAAAGTTTTACACTGACATGTCACTACAACAAAAAAAAAATGTTATTAAGCACAATCAAAACCATGCCCAATACACCCAAAAATCATGGTTAAAGATGTTTTCAGCCAC
Organism: Nymphaea colorata; assembly: GCF_008831285.2. Classification (NCBI taxonomy): domain Eukaryota; kingdom Viridiplantae; phylum Streptophyta; class Magnoliopsida; order Nymphaeales; family Nymphaeaceae; genus Nymphaea; species Nymphaea colorata. The sequence goes on along the minus strand of NC_045141.1, from coordinate 5,173,601 downwards.
GGTCTTCCTCATGGCTACTTAACTAAAGTAGTTGTGGTAATAACCCTAGTAGGAACTGACCTTTTGCCATGGTTTTGACCATGGCTGTTGCATCTAAGTAAATAGGATATTAAATGCCTGATGAGTATTTTACTTAGATTGACTCATTGAAGCCTTTGGCATTCAAGTCGCTGCCGGAGTAGCTCACCAATATAACTTCCATGTGCTGGTCGATCCCGTGATTTAAATGATTTGGTTGTGAATCAGCGCAAAATATGAAAATTATATTCTTTTGAAAAATAAATAGACAACCTATAAATGATAACAAAAAATAATAATTTTTTTAAAAACGGACGGACTAGATCAAATTGATTTAGCATAGATTTGAACAGATTCAAGCAATTTTTTGGAAAAAAAATGCCACACCAATGAAATGCTTTTTTCCAGTTTTTTTTTTTTCGTTTTCTTCATTTAAGACATTTTTTCATACTTTTTATTGCAAAACTGCTCATTTCCAACTTCTAATTTTTATTTGTTTCTCACATATTTATTTTTTTAAATTGCCTACCATTCATCTTATTTTCACCTAATTTTTAAGTTTTACCCAAAATTTTTTAAGATTTACCATATTTTTCCTGTTTTCTTCATGCTAACCATATTATATGATAGAAAATCCTCGCCATTTAAAAGGGGGAAAGCATATCTGTGACTATGCTCGAAACGAGTTTGTGATATCTAGGAAAAAATGAAGTTCAATTGACAACTTTGATTTGGGATTGAATAGAGCTGAAAGTGGTAAAGGGAGACAAGAAAGAGTCTCGTTGATGTAATTATCAGCGGCGCCCCTCAATTTCGAAATATGAAGCAATGCGTTCCAAAGCAGTAAGACTGAGTCTTCTACCACTTGAAAAAAGAAAAGGACAAATTTTCTAGAAGAGAATCTATGCATAAATTGAAGACCTTGAATTCATGCTCATGCATGTTCCGCATAACAAATTGGTCAGGCATGGCAACCACCAGTCAGTCACCTCAGCTGCTCGTGTTTCTTTTGTGTTTCTCCTCCTTCACCTTGATTGTGGTTCTCGGCCAAAGGGTGGTGCCCTCCACCCTTGTTTCTTTGAGCAATGTGACTGATCAATTCGCATTGCTGTCTTTCAAATCCCTTGTCACTAAAGACACTTATAATGTGTTATCAAATTGGAATTCCAACATCTCTTTCTGCGATTGGAATGGAGTTTCATGCGGTCATGGTTCACAAAGGGTAGTTGCTCTGAACCTCTCCGGAAAGGCACTTGAAGGTACTGTCTTGCCATAGATAAGCAATCTCTCCTTCTTACAGGTTCTTGATCTCTCGAACGGCAGTTTCCATGATCACCTTCTCATTGATTTTAGTCGTCTCCCTCAGTTAAAAAATCTCTCTACAAGAAAAAACAATTTTGAGGGGTTGATCCCACAAACACTGAGCGATTGTCGAGGTCTCCAAATATTGTCACTATGAGAAAACCAATTCTACGGAAGCATCCCATAGTTTCTAGGCATGTTGTCAGAACTCAAGCTCTTAAGCATTGGTGGTAATAGGCTCACTGGCACTATTCCAGTTGCTTTGGCTAATCTCACAAAACTGGAGTGGTTTAGTATCGGTCAAAGTTAGATATAGGGGAACATTCCTCCTGAGTTGGGAAGCCTAACCCACTTGATGGTCTTTAACATGCAAATGAACAATCTCACTGGTACACTGACTGAGAGCTTGTTTAACCTATCTGCCCTTTGGGGTTTGAGTTTCACGACCAATCAACTAACAGGGCGTCTCCCAAAAGATGCAGACCGCTTCCTACCCAATCTCGAACAACTCTATATGGGTGCAAACAATTTTGATGGCCCTCACCCGGCTTCTCTTTCAAATGCTACAAGACTTCAAGTTCTTATTGCAGAAAGCAATAAATTTAGTGGTCCGATACCATTAGAACTAGGTAGTCTATCACAACTTACATACCTTAACCTTGGGAAAAATATTTGGACCAATGTCCCTGGCAGCCGTGAGCTCTCCATTCTCACATCCTTTACCAGGTGTCGGATGCTAGAGGAAGTTTATCTATCAAAAAACCTTTTAAGTGGCATTCTTCCTACCACTGTTGGAAACCTGACAACCACCTTGTCAAAATTTAACCTTTCCTCTGATCAGATTGAAGGTACTATCCCATTATTCCTATCCAACTTGACCAAGTTAATTGCCTTAGGTTTGAGTTCCGAAAAAAAAAAAGGGCTCCATCCACCAAATATGGGACAAATGCACAGCTTACAAGTGTTGTTTCTTTATGACAATGCATTAGAAGGCCCAATCCCACTATCAATCTACCAGTTGGTCTGCATGTATACTTTTAATATTGCACACAACATGCTAATTGGGTCAATTTCAAGCTCTATAAACAATCTCACTAGTTTGCAAAGGCTGTATCTAAGCACAAACAAATTGTCATCAACACTACTGCCTGGTCATTGTGAGTTGAAGGACTTGTGGGAGCTATACTTGCAGGAAAAGTCCTTCACTGGTCACCTGCCTTTGGGTCTCGGGTTTTACCATGATGAACCACATGGATATCTCTGCAAACAAGCTGAGTGGAGAGTTGCCTGCATCATTATCAAAGCTCCAAATGCTAGAGTATTTGAATCTCTCTCGTAACACATTTGATGGTCACATTCCTTAACAACTTGATCACATGCTAAACCTTGACACTATTGACCTTTCCCATAACATGCTTTTCGGTGAGATACCAAAATCATTGGGGGAACTTCAACATATCCGGGTCTTGGACTTGTCCTTCAATCTATTGGAAGGAGAGATTCCAAGTGGTGGAAAGTTTGCAAACCTTTCTGCTGAGTCGTTCCTAGGGAACTATGCACTATGTAGAGCTCCAAAATTCCATGTCCCATTGTGCTTAGACAAAACAGAGAGACAAAGTAAGAACAATGCGGCTAAAGTCTTTGCCACTTGTACAATTGGAGGCTCAGCACTTTTGGTCATTGTCTGCACACTCATTGGTATCTCATGCTATCAAAAGAGGGGGTTGTCGAAGCATCCTGACGACATTGAAATATTACGAGGAATTACACTCCCAGTGATTTCTTACCGAGAGCTATTGCATGCAACGAGCAATTTCAGTGATGCAAACTTTCTTTGGAGTGGAAGCTTTGGCTCAGTGTATAAAGGAATTGTAGCAGATGGAACAACAGTGGCTGTTAAGGTCCTTAACAAAAATTTGTTATTTGAAAGCGCATCTAAAAGTTTTGATATTGAGTGTACTATCATGCACCAAATCAGGCACCGAAACCTCGTTAAAGTCATTACATCTTGCTCTAGTGGAGATTTCAAGGCTTTAGTTCTCCAATACATGCCCCTTGGGAGCCTAGAAGTCTGTCTACATTCTGGTGGCCATCACTTGAATCTCTTTCAGAGATTGGATATCATGATTGATGTGGCTTGTGCTCTAGAATATCTTCACCACGGTTACTTGGAAACTATAGTTCATTGTGATCTGAAGCCAAGTAATATGCTTCTAGATGATAACATGACAGCATACATCAGCAATTTTGGCATTGCAAAGATTCTAGTTGGTCTGAATTCTTCTACTCTTACAGCCACTCTCGGAACCACCGGATACATTGCACCTGGTACGTACTATCACTTATGTTTTTGTCTTTTTATAAATTTTGTGTCTCTCGAAGTGTTAATATATTTGCCTGAATCGTTTCTTGAGTCAACCTAGCCTGGCTTTGAGTTCTTAAATGTGTGTGCGCATTTGTGAACTCACACTCTTTCACTTCAATAATGCTCTCACAGAGAAAGTGGAAGAGAAGTTGTGATCCCATGGGAGGGGCTGGAGAGGTGATGAGGTGAGATAAAGAGAGACAAAGAGAGAGTGGGTGGGTTTGCCAGTCCTAGTCGACCCTCTTTCTCTCTCTCTCTCTCTCTCTACATATATATATATATATTTGTTCATTTATTTATTTATATTGAAATCAGCTGACTAAGCTTTTTTTTTTATTTTGTATTGTTTAAAACATTGCAAAAAAATGCATCGATGATAGTCAATGTTTTGGCAACCACTTTTTGCATTGAGACTGTTTTTAGGGTCACAAAATAAGAAAAAGAGTCATCAGTAACATAGGTAGCCCACTGATTTCAATTATATATATATATGATTTGGTCCTGACCTATGTGGTTTAAGTAATTATACTCTGCTGTGGTTTGCAATATAACATCAAAAAATATATTAATTGTTGTGAAAATACCCATAATCCATCTAATCATCATGATTTGGTAGTTCACACATAAAGACATGCACAGGTGGTTCCTAGCTTAATAATGTAAAGGTCATTGATAAACTATTTTATGTGGACAATGCATTCATTGTTCGTATGGCATATGGTGTTGAATGCTAGTTTTTGGGTTGTTTTGTTCTCATGTACACATCTGTTGTTTGCATGTCCTCAACAGACAAGAATCTTCAATTGATCTTCTTCTTTTAACAGAAATTATAATCTTTTTTCCTATCTTGCATAAAAGAATCCTAATCATAAATACCTTTCTATCTAATGGCTTAAGACTGGCTAACAATCGGCACTACTGAATAATTCACTCGATTTAGGAGCCCTTTAAGGGAACCTTGAGACAGGTCACAGGAGAATGAGAAGGAAGATGAGTTTAGTTAGGCCTTTATGTTGTGGAATTACTGCACCTTACAATTGATGAAGCTCAACAAATCTCACATGCCTCATAGAAAAAATCTGGATGCGTGTTTGAATTTTTTTAAGAGCACTTGAATATCATATAAATAGGACTTCAGTTTCTAAATAGACCTGGGCATCGGGGTAGCTCGGCCCGATATGAACCCGGTCCCAACCAGCCTGATGTATGAAATCAGAGCCCAGGCCAGGCACAGTTACAGAAAAAAAAATTAAACATAAAATAAATTATTGAATATAAAATATATTTTAAATAAATATATATATATTATTAAAAAAATAAAATTAATATTTAAAATTTATCGGGATGGATGGGGCCACCATCGGGCGGGCCCGAGCCGGCCCGGTACATTATCGGGTGGGCTTGGACCAGGGCCCGATAACCACATCTACTTCTAAATCATAATCGTGTACTCTTCTTTAGATGTATATCTGAGAATACAACAAGAGAAAGGCAGGATTGGAGGTTAAATTGATCTTAAGTCCACTAATTTCCAGGCCTCTTGCCCAAAACCAGTTAGTGCAATTGCATCATAGATGAGCATTAGCCAACTATATTGTTCTTGCTATTGATGTCTAATATTGTTGAGTGGTTGAATTAGAATTTGGGATGGCCGGAAAGGTGTCAGCCAAAGCCGATGTCCATAGTTACGGAATTCTCCTCCTTGAGATGTTTACAGGAAGAAAGCCTACTGATGAACAGTTTGATGGGGATTCTAGTTTGAGGCAATGGGTGGGCAAAGCATCTCCTGTTGCAATTTCAGATGTCATTGACAGCCATCTTTTGAATGAAAGCAACACTACTCCAACTGAAAGATCAGCTGCTATGAATGAACTGCTGGGGAAGATCATGGAGATAGGCTTGTCATGTTCAAGGGTGTCTCCAAATGAGAGAATGGACATGAAGGAAGTGGTTGTAAGGCTGAGAAGGGTACGACAGATGACAAGATTTATAGAAGGATAATTCAAATATATCCATATATACAATGAGATTTAATTCCAGGGCGTGACCAGCCGTTGGCTAAAATGGTAAGAAGGTGGATTTCAAGAGGCCAAATAGTTGGAGGTGGAAATGTAGTTAGATTGCTTTGATTGAGAGATCTCACTTGCATTGCTCAATTACAGTTGCATGTAGGACTTAATGAAGATATGCTTAATAGGCTTGTGTGTTCTAATCCTAAGGCATTTGGATGACTAATCTTGTAGAACAACTCACACATTTCCAGTGCAAGTTACGTGAAATAGGCTTGGAACATTGTCCATTATTGTAGTTTGTGCTTTGTTCTAAGTAAGGACACCACTATAGGCATAGTTCACATAAATCCTTTCAATTTTCTAAAATTTTGATGTACTATATCCTCATGACAATTTCTCAAACCTACCAAAAAAATGCACAACAAAAAGAATCAACAAAATTGTACAATTCCAGTAAGCTTTGGACTGAAGTCCAATTTTATCAAAAGAAAAGCCCTAGAATGAGGAAGATGAGAATTATATGCTCTGAACACCATTGTGTTATTAGAGCATGTTATATGTAATGGCCCTCTAACAAAGGACCATGTGTTATGGACCAAAAATGATCAAAAAGACCAAAACGATCCTGTTAGTTAAATAGAAGACCCCTCCTCCTACAAAAGTGAAACTTGGGAAATCTTCATTCTATGTCCCTGGAAGTGAATCCACAAATGTTAAGAGGAAGCTTTGTGTTATGTCAAAGAAACTAATATCTTTAATCTTTTCAAGCACACGAAATTGCATGAAGCCAAACCCATGAACACGCCGATGGCCACATTCATAAAATTATTTGTCAGTAACATTTTAATGTTCAAGGATGCTACTTTTATATTGAAGTATTGTGGAAGCATTGCAATATGTGGCTTACGTGCAAGTAGGGTATTTGCATCCAACAATTGTTTAGGTTTTGTTTTTGGAGTGTATTGCAAAATGATTTTTGTTTTCAAGAGAAGAAAAAAAGGACTGGCCCTTTGTTACCAGGCTTGGCCATTCCCAACACCTTTACCAGGAATAACTAATCCTATGGCTAAGTTCATTCTCAATGCATTTCATATTCACCCGAACATCATCGTCAACCTATATGTGGTCTGATACTTGGTAACATAGTTAAAACTTTATAAAGTGAATGAAGGAAATTTTTTTTAAAGGAAAGTATGTCATAAACCTTTATCAAAACAGTTAGAGAGAGATATATATATATATATCCAAAGATTTTTAAGAGAGAGAAAATATAGAGAGAGAAAACCAGAAAAAGAGCAAGATATTTTAAGAGAAAATTAAGAGAGAGGGAAATAAAGATTTATAGGAAATAAGAAAAAAATAAAGAGAAAAACTAGTAGAAGAGCAAGAGAGTTTTAGAGAAAAATGTGTGTGTGTGAGAGAGAGAGATAGAGAGAGAGAAAGAGAGAGATGTAAAGATTTTTAAGGGAGAGAAGAAATAGAGAAAGGAAAATTAGTAAAAGAGAGATTTTAAGGAATAATTAGAGAGATATAAGTATTCTAAAAAAAAGACAAAATTAAGAAAGAGCGAAGAAAAGAAGGAAGGAAGGAAGAAAAAATGATCTAATAGCAATATATTTTAACTCCTCTTTTATTTTTATATGGAAATTAAGATTTAGGAGATAATTTTGAAAATTTCAGCTAAAATATTTTATGTAGGCAATAGAGAAACTTGGGCTCATGGGAGAGCCTAGGGTAAGTCTCCATAGCCTCCTTAGGGAGGACTTATTTTTGGAATCCTTTTAAAAATAAGATATATATATATATATATATTGATATAAAGACAAGTTGAAAATATTTCATTTACTATTGCCAAAAAGTATGTTTTTCCCACCATTGGGTGTGGGAGGGAGACTAACTTCAAAAGAGAAAACAACTATAAATAAAAAATGCTCCTCTTGTTCTTAAATCCCATTGGGAAGACACTCTTTTAAAGGTGGATCACTCTTTTAAGGCTACTAACAGGATGACCAATAGGCATTTTATCAAGGGAATGTGGATCTAAATGATGTCAAGACACATTTTAACATCTGTATATTCATAGTGTTTTTCTTGGGTTGGGCAAGCCCTAACCTCAAAATTCAACTAGCTATACATGCATATTATCTGTAGTGATCTAATGAAGGCATACATTCAATTGAAGGTTAAAGAAAACACATATCGTGCCTATTTGAATTTATTAAACAAAGAAGATTAGGAGAAATTTCAATGAACTTTCTTATATGGCCATGGAGAGATGATGAAGGAAAGATTAGGAGCTTCCAAAATGAAATCTCTAACGTGTTGAATAAGCTTTCCAATGGTGGTCTCCATGTGTTCCCTTTTCTACTCATTGAAGATGAGGGTTGGAAAAGAAGGAGAATCCCAAGTTTCAAGATGAAGAAGTGTTCAAAGAGGGAGAGAAGAATAGATGAAGCAAGAGAGATAAAAAGGACTCCATAGCTCGTACCCAAGGAGTTCCCCATAGGTTAGTCATACCTAAGGATGAAGATGTGGGAGTATTTATAAAAAAAAAATAGAGCCAAAATTCAACATTTGAAAGTTTTTCAATTTCTTCAGATTTTTTATGAATTTTTTATTTTTTGAATTATTTTTATTTTTATTTTGTTTTGTAGGTTTTGACTTGTGGAGATTGGCTCTTAGCCCTGCATACACCGTTTGGAGGGGGTTGATGGGGCTAAAATCTGCCCAAGAGGTGCAAAATCTCTTTCATGGGGTCAATTTTTACCAAAAAGGGAGATTGTCAAGCTAGCATGGCCTATGCTGGGTGCACTCTCAACCATAGCAGTCGATAGCACCATGCACCCTAGGCCAAAGCGCACGGCAACGCCCTGCACCCTATGCCAAAGCACTCTTAGTAGTGCACCAAGTGCTCTAGGCAGTGCACAAAGTGCTGCCAAAACTTGACGCTAGGGGGCAAATTGAGGGTGCCCTTTGGCCCCCTGCCATCCCCAGGTCGGACCCACCCTAGAAACATAAAAGTTTAGCAACAAAAATATGTAATATTTTAAAGAGGTAAAATATTCCTTTTACAAAATGAATCCCACTCTATTTTTATGATTCCAGGCTCCTTTTTGATCCAGATCTAATTTCCTTGAATCAGAGGGCCTAGATCGATGTCAAAGGCTGGATAATGAATTAGGTAGGTGTTTAGGCTTCAAATATGGATTGTACATCCAGATTTGGATTTTTCGAAGCTGAGTCGAATTGAAAAGCAAGGGGGAAATTGTGAATGATGTTGGGAATTGATTCTTGGGCTCGATTTCAAACATTTGAGTCGGAAATATTTTTTTTTTCTAGATTTTTGGTCTTTTGATCTAATCTAGACATGTGGGCGATTTTCTGAATCCATTTTCCGATTTTGGTCCTGATTTTGATTTTCGAGTCTATATGAGTTTTTAACCTTCTTTTTGGATCGATGGCAGAATTTTGGATCAGGGGTTTGGATTTGGATTTGGATCTAGATTTAAGTTCTACTTTGGTTCTAAAACTTTGAATTTGGATCTGAATTTGGCACTAAGGCCCAGTTTGATTATCCATCAAACTTTCTTATTAGCTATCTCTATTGCATAACACTTGCAGGCCAGTGGGGAATAATTTGAGGGGTTTGTATCTTTTGTTATTTATTGTCCTTCTGGAGTCCTGGGATTGGAGTTGGGAGTAGGGATGTTAATGTATCAGATTCAAATAGAATAAATCTTGAACTATATCTATTTTTTTGGATATTCACATACCCATATTGGAATTCTGATTCAAAGACAAACAATGAATCTAAAATCCAATATCACAATCTGAATCCGAATTTTGAATCAATCCTGGCTGATTTTCAAAATGTAAGAGCACTTGAATATAAGATTTTTAATTAAAATTAAATCCAATCTGGATCTGAATCTGAATCCAAATCCAATTGGACATATATGTACAACCAAATCTGAGTCTGAATCCAGTCAGATGTCAGTTCTTAAATCCAAATCAGATCCGATTTCTTAATCAGATATTATATTTTTTCCTATATCCGATAATTCTTGAACTGGTTTGGTTAGATATCTAATTAAACTCAGATACATTGACAACCATAATTTGGGAGGAATTGGCTCAATATGACCCTTTGGCTATCATTGACCATGTCGATTTAATGACAAATTCTAAAGTTCTCTTTGTTGAACTTTCACAGGTTATTTTTCACTTTAATTCTCCATTCTTTCTAACTTGATTTTGTTTAGCAGTCAAAAAAATCTCTTTTCATCATTTTCTTCGAACTATAATTGCTTGAACAACCTTTACTCAGCCAAAGATATCAGAGATGGTGATAGTGGCCACTACAAGGAACAATAACAGTATGTAACTGTTCCATATATCTATCCCAAATATTAGGCAAATTTATGTAATATTATGTTACAACATTCCATGAATCTGTCCTAAATATTATGACAGATACATATAACAATAAAAAATGATATTTTTAAATTGTATTTATATATATATATATATATATTACCTCAATGCCAATGCAAGTAAGGGTGGGCATTGGGCCGGCTCGGGCTCCATAATTTTGAATTGATTTTAATTATATTTATATATATTTCTTGAAAAATATATAATATATATTTAAAAAAAATATTAAAAATAAACAAATTCCAGTTGAGCAGCCTCGATGTCCATTCCATAGAATCTCACCACCGTCACTGATTTTGTTTAATGAGGTATTGTTCTTGTAAAATATACCCATGCACACACCTTGAAAGTCAAGTTTACTAAGTGGTAAGGTTAAAAGAAAGAAAAACAATAAGAAAGAGTTGAAGTGACAAATCATGTTAGCCGATAAACTCGGTTCATATGTCCGCCATCTACAGTGTCATCTAGCCTTCCCCTCTTTGAAGTTATTTTCGACAAACCAATTCATGTCGCTAGACTTTATGTGCCTCAAATGCATCAGCTAAAAAACGTAGTTTTTTTCATGTACATATTAAATTTTTCTAATGATTCAAATAATGAAGGTCTCAGTTTTATCATGTCAGAGAATTTGATTTATTTGTATTTTTCAACATCACAAGCTCATTATATCTATATGTAGGCAAATCTACGTTGGTATCCTTATCACTTATCAGAATACGTGTCAACCGCAACATGAAAAAGAAATCCATCCTTTTTCCTAGTCTGAAAAGTGAAGGAAATATTCTACATATAGTTTTCCTATTTGGGGGTTTAGGTGTGTGATTTGATAGGACAATGTCTCTGTCAGTCGGCTTATCTTTGCGAATTGGACAGGCTGGGAATCTTCTTTCCATTATAAGCTTATCTGTTGCATCTTCGTTGGCCTTTTCATTTTCTGGCATGTTTTTCGCTTGTAATTATATGGTTGTGATTACCAGATGACCCCTAGTTCCTGCTTTGTTCCTAGAGCTTCTAGCATGCATCTTTGATCATGGATTGGTTCACCTGGATAACGTGTTTAACATGCTTATGTCAAGACATTTAAATGATATTTTGAATTTTTTGGAACTAGATGTTGGTAGTTGTTGGATTGCATCAGCTACTTATCTTCCACAGACATATATGATTGTTATATTTTTATAGTCTTATGTAAAATAACTGCTTATTTGATATTTTTACTTATGGATGCTGGATTTTTGTCATTCCAGTAACATAGGGATCCAAATACTAGAATCTGTATGTGATGCTCAAATCAACTCAGTGATTAATTACCATTTATAATCTGTATGAACAATCACCAGGTTTGGTTACTCGCTTGAAGCAAGATATGAGCATCAAAAATATATGTGAAGCATACTAATTGCGTAATTGAATTTTTATACTCATGTACAGGCCTGAATGTGACAGGAAGCACTTTGATAAATTCAAATCTATTTAATTGACTAAAACATCAATAAAATATGTTATGAAACATTGCCAAAAAAAACATCATTAAGTTCATGTTCTTTTGTTCCTATGATTTTCGGTTGTTGGTTTTTTGGCTTTTGCCTAAATCATTAAGCTAGGTTAATGCTTTGTGATATGACACCAGTGTTAAAATTCCACAATATCTAACAAGATATTATATATCAAGCCGAAATCGTTAGTAGTAAGTTAGCCAGACCCACAGTTACTACACATGCCAGGGATGGAGGTAGGAACCTTGGCCCCCCACCATTAAATTTTAAAAAATTCAAACATTTATATGTAAATTTCATAAATTTTAGTTTAACTGATAGAAAAATTTTGAAAAATCATATTTTGGTCTCTGTTAAAATTTTGAAACTAAAGTTGGGTTCTGACACACATTCTAACATATACAGCACTGAAATGCTTGTGCAAGTAATGTTGATCTTATTTTTCTTGTGAATTAAATATTTGAGTACTGGTTATGCTATAAGTCGCCTAAGAAATGATGGTCAAATAATATGCTTTTTGGCTCCTTCAGTCTTACATAGAAACTAATCTCTCTTTTTGTGTAGTTTAACCATGTATCTTTGTGTTTTCGCTTGTTTTCTTTTGTGTGCTTTCGATGGGTTGAGTCAATTCTTGGCAAACATCAGTGTGAATATCAGCATTAATCTGATCTTTCTCCATTGCACAGATTGATTTTGCTTAACAAATGCAGGGAACCTAATCCCCAGCAAGCTGTTCACACAATCAAATGACAGAGAGCATTTCTTTCACTTCTGTTTTCAGAAATTTGGTGGTGATTATGCCGTCGAATGCTGAATGTTTGTTTCTTGGTCCTGATCAAGAGCAACAGGATGAATTACTTGCCTCAAATTAATCCGGAAGTTCTTTCATGAATTCACAAGTTCCAGCCTAACCAAGAAACCATTTCTAAACAAGGTACTATGCATAACCAACAACTTGGTTGAACTGTTAAACCATAGAATAGACGTGTGATCCATGAAAATGCAACGAAATTCTGTTTTTATCTTAGTTTTTGAATTTTGGAGATACGCAAACGGTAGTCATGGCTATAACCAGCTGCTTTATATATATATATATATATATATATATATATAAAGATAAAGATAAAAATAAAGCAACTGGTGATAGCCATGCCTGTCCAGTACGAGTACGTGCACCAACATGAGTTGAAGGTTTACTGCTTTGGAAAGTGTTCTCTTCATATTTCTATGTCCAGCAGCACGTCTGATTACATGCGTGAGTCTTTTTCTTGGTCTTGCCGGTATTTTATTTCCTTTTACCACTTTTCAACTCTAGTCAATTTCTACCACAATCACGAATATTGGTTTTTGCTGTTTAAACAGGGAGGTCTTTCTGTCGTATAATATGGCAAGCATGAAAAATAAAAAGCAGAAAATGCAAAAAAAATATGGTAACTTTTTAAAAAAATTGAAAAAAATATGTATGACCGATCACCAGGTTTGATTACTCGCTTGAAGCAAGATCTGAGCATCAGAAATATATGTGCAGCATACTAAACTGCCACACGCTTGACATTGATGCCGCCTGACAGCTAGCATCACATGCCATGCAGCTTTGGACATCCTTTTGCCCCGTTTTTTGCCTTTTACATTATAACTATTTTTTTTTAAATAATACTAACAAATAATTAAGTCAAATATTCATTTGACTATTTGTAAACTAAGTAAAATAAAAAATTATGGGGTAATAGTTATCTTTTTAGAAGTTAATTATAAATTATCGTTTAAGAATCTCAAATCGGTGAAATGACAAATCGACAACTCCACTCCACTCACTCATTCAAGGAGCGTCTGGTCGTGGCTTTGGGATTTTTAGATCGAGAAGACATATGGACCCGACCCGCTTGGGTGGTCAATTCCTAGATAGATGAGGGGCGACCAACTGATACAGACAAGACGGGAGAAGCAAAGTTCAGGTCCAGCTGCCATCCATTCAGACCTGAGCTAGATCCGGTGGGTCCGGACCGAAGCCTGACTTTGATACGCTGGTACAGGTCCAGATCGGGGCCCCAGTGTTGGGTGATACAAGAGAGATGAGATCTGAGTCTGGTTCCAAACAGTGAGTGCCAAATCCCCATAAATTTGACAGTGCACATGCTTTAATGAAGATCGGGCCAGGTGACAGCCTCGACCCTGGAACCACGTACTCCATACTACTTATGGATCTGCTATTTTAAATGCATAATCCCTTTCATATATATATATATATATATACACACACACACGCGCACGCGCACACATACATACATACATATATGATAGAGTTTTTTTTTATTTTGATTATCCATCAAAGTTTCTTATTAGCTATCATTATTGCATGACAGTTTCAGGCCAGTAGAGAATAATTTGAGGGGGTTGTATCTTTTGCTGTTTATTGTCTTTCTGAAATCCTGGGATTGGAGTTGAGAATAAGGATGTTAATGGATCAGATTCAAATAGGATTCGTCTTGAACAATAATATACTGTTGTGATTACCAGACGAACCCTAGTTCCTAGAGCTGCAAGCATGCATCTTTGATCATGGATTTTCATGTCAAGACACTTAAATGATTTTTTTTTTTGGAGCTAGATGTTGGTGGTTGTTGGCTTGCATCAGATATATTTTGACAGTCTTACATGAAATAATTGCTTATTTGGGTGATTTAACTTATGTATGCTGGATTCTAGTCATTCCAGTAACATATGCAGCACTGATATGCTTGTGCAAGTAATGTTAATCTTATTTTTCTTGTGAATTAAATATTTGAGTGCTGGTTATGCTTTAAGTCGCCTAAGAAATGATTGTCAAATAATATGCATTTTGGCTCCTTCAGTCTTACGTAGAAATTAATCTCTCTTTTTGTGCAGTTTAACTGCTTACATGTATCTGTGTGTTTGGTTTGCTTCCTTTTAACCATTTTATTCAGTGGACTTATTCGTGTTTTATGGCTGTTTTTTTTATAAAAAAACAAAAAGAAAATGCTGCTTTTTTATGATTATATTTACTACCTAATTTTGGCTGTCATCTCTCACAACCTATATGTAAGTGGTGGTTTTCGTCAGTCATGAAAATGTTTGCACTTGATTAGTGAGTGCAATATGGGGAGCACGAATGGCATAGTTGAGTAGGGACTGGATTGGATTAGCTAGAAATATTATTGACTTGGATCGGCCAGTTGCTTCAAGTCTTAGCTAAGTCAATTTGATCAAGTCCAACTGTTTGAAAAAAATGGTTTTGATTAGGTTTTTATACTTTTTACTTATTTTTCAAAAAGAATATAATTATTCATATTTTATGCTGATTCACAAAGAAATCATTTAAATTAAAGGATCGTCCAACAACATGGAAGTTGCTAGGAAACTCCATACACTCATTTCAAAAGCTGATTTTCACAACGTCGCGATCTGATCATGATGGCTACCTGTGTTGAGTGTCCATTGATTAAAAAATCGGATAGGAAATTATTGGTTGATGAATGAGATCAACGGGGGTCAACTCGACGTTTTGTTTCGTTACAAAAGCTTTTTCTTTATTCTTAATCAATTTTTATATTCTTCTGTTCATTTTCCTGAAATAAAATTTGAATTTTTAAATGTTGTCTTTTTTCTTATTTGCATGTAAATCGTTTAGATTATTGGATTGGCCAGTTTACCAAACTGGCAGCATTGTCGACTCGATTCAAAAACCGGTTTTACTGATTAAGATAGACTTGGTGCTCCTTTGCTCAAACGGTCGATGATAGTGGTCAGCCACTCCAAACTGCAGAGAAATATACAGAGGTTCCATTATCTAAAGTGGTCAGGTTCAGACCTAAGGCTTATCTCGGAAACAAATATATGATGAGGATATTTACTTGGATTTATTTTCAATTCTTGGATTTATTTTCTTGGGGATGCAATGGCTTGGCTATTGGCTATTCAAATCCAATCGAAATAAATTTCTTCTTCATTTAAAGGTTTTTATTATCTCTCCTTCTCTATATATTATATACATATATATATACAAGTGGGACATGAGCATAATTAACTATGACCCAGTCAGAGCGCGTGGCTTTATGGAGTTAGCTCTGTCAACGGGTTGGATCTGGCCCATATTATTAAATCTGAATATTGAAAAATAAAAAGAAAAAGATATAGTTAGATTGGGTCTCCATTTGAACTCCTTAAAAACTAATAAATGGCCATCGTGGCTGTCTGATTGCGACCATTGAAAATTCAGCTTTTGAATGGAGTGGATAAAAGTTACTAAGCAACTTCCACGTGCTGGTCGATCCAGTGATTTTAAACTATTTGGTTGTTAATCAGCACAAAATATGAAAATTATATTCTTTTCAAAAATAAATAACTAACCTATAATAGCTAATAAAAAAAATAACTCTTTTAAAAACAGATGGACTAGATCAAATTGATTTTGCATAGATTTGAACGAACCAGCTGATTCAAGCAATTTTTTGAAAAAAAAATGCCACACCAAAGAAAACCCCTTTTCCAGTTTTTTTCATTTTAGACATTTTTCATACTTTTTTATTGCTAAACTTCTCATTTCCAACTTCTAATTTTTATTTGTTTTTCATGTATTTATTTTTTGAAATTGCTTGCCATTCATCTTATATTCCCTTAACTTTTAACTTTTACTCAATTTTTTTAAAATTTACCACATTTTTCCTGTTTTCTCCATGATGACCATATTATATATGATAGAAAAACCTAGCCATTTAAAAGGTGGACAGCACATCTGTGACTATGGTTGAAACCAGTTCCAGATAGCTAGGGAAAAAAGAAGTTCAATCGACAACTTTGATTTGGGATTGAATAGAATTGAAAGTGGTAAAGGGAAACATGAAAGAGTCTCACTGATGTAATCATCAGCCGTGCCCCTCAATTTAGAAACATGAAGCAATGCATTCCAAAGCAGTAAAACCCGAGCCTTCTACCACTTGATTATGAAAAAAGAAAAGGACAAATTTTCTAGAAGAGAATCTATACATAAATTGAAGACATTGAATTCCTGCTCATGCATGTTTTGCATAACAAATTGGACAGGCATGGCAACCCCCGTCGGTCACCTCAGCCGCTTGTCTTTCTTTTGTGTTTTTCTTCCTTCACCTCGATTTTGGTTCTTGGCCAAGGGGAGGTGCCCTCAACCCTTGTTTCTCTGAGCAACATGACTGATCAATTTGCATTGCTGTCTTTCAAATCCCTTGTCACTAAAGACCCTCATAATGTGTTATCAAAGTGGAATTCCAATATTTCTTTCATTGAGTGGTATAAAGTTTCATGCAGCCCTGGTTCACAAAGGGTCGATGGACTGAAGCTCAATGACACAGCACTTGAAGGTACTCTCTCCATACATCAGCAATCTCTCCTTCTTATAGGTTCTTGATCTCTCAAAAGATAACTTCCATGGTCAACTTCCCACTGATTTTAGCCACCTCCCTTGGTTGGAAAAACTTTCCATATGGAGAAACCATTTTAAAGGGTTAATTCCACAAACATTGAGCCATTGTCATCATCTCCAAATGCTTTTTGCAGCAGAAAACAAATTCTATGGTAGCATTCCGGATTTCTTAGGCAGTCCGCTGGAACTCAATTTCCTAAATCTTTATGATAACAAGCTCACAGGCACCATTCCAGTCACTTTTGCCAACCCCTCCAAGCTAGAGCACCTTAATATTGGTCAAAATCAAATGCACGGGAACATTCCTTCCGAGTTGAGAAGTTTCACCCACTTAACATTCTTTAGTGTGAAAATGAACAATCTCACTGGTACACTGCCTGAAAGCTTGTTTAACCTATCCACTCTTCAGACTATGAGTTTCATGACCAATCAACTAACAGGGCATTTCCCTAAAGATGTTGGCTGCTTCTTGCCCAATCTCCAAGGGCTTTTTGCATAAAAAAACGAACTCTATGGAAGCATTCCAGAGTCCTTAGGCAGTCTGAAGGAACTCAAGTTCCTAAATCTTTATGGTAACAAGCTCATGGGCACCATTCCAATTACTTTTCCCAACCTCTCAAAGTTGGAGCGCCTTAATATTGGTCAAAATCATATGCACGGGAACATTCCTTCCAAGTTGGGAATCTAAAACTCACTTAACATTCTTTAGTGTGGAAATGAACAATCTCACTGGTACACTGCCTAACAACTTGTTTAACCAATCCGCTCTTCAGGTTTTGAGTTTCATGACCAATCAACTAACAGGGCATCTCCCTAAACATGTTGACTGCTTCCTGCCCAATCTCTAATTTCTGGCAATGAATGACAACAATTTTCATGGCCCTTTCCCACCTTCCTTTTCCAATGCTACTAGTCTCGAAACTATCAGTGCAGGACACAATAAGTTCAGTGGTTTGATACCATTAAAAATTAGGAAGTCTAGCACAACTTAAGGGCCTGTACCTCTACAGAAATAAGTTGACCAATGTCCCTGGCAACCGTGAGCTCTCCATTATCACATCCTTCACCAACTGTCAACTGCTAGAGGAAGTTGATCTATCACACAACCTTTTGAACGGCATTCTTTCTGCCTTTGTTGGAAACCTGACAACCACCTTGTCGAAACTTGACCTTTCCTCTAATCAGATTGAAGGTATCCCATTATCCCTAGCCAACTTGACCAAGTTAATTGCCTTAGGTTTGAGTTCCAACAAAATAAAAGGTGTCATTCCACTAAATGTGGGGCAGATGCACAGCTTACAGGTGTTGTTTCTTGACAACAATGTATTACAAGGCCCAATCCCACTATCAATCTACCAGTTGGTCCGCATGTATGATTTTGATATGGAACACAACATGCTAATTAGGTCAATGTCAATCTCTATAAGAAATCTCACTAGTTTGCAAAAGCTGGATCTATGCTCAAACAATTTGTCATCAAGACTACCCCCTGGTCTTTGCGAGTTGGACTTGTGGGAGCTATACTTGCAGGACAACTCCTCAGTTGGTCACCTGCCTTTGGGTCTCGGGAATTTCGCCACGATGATCAACATGGATATCTCTGCAAACAACCTGAGTGGAGAGTTGCCTGCATCATTATCAAAGCTCCAAATGCTAGAGTATTTGAACCTCTCTCACAACACATTTGATGGTCACATTCCTCAACAACACATTTGCCGCTTGCACACTAGGAGGCTTTGCACTTTTGGTCATTTTTTGCACGCTCATTGGTATGTCATGCCATAGAAAGAGGAGGTTGTTGAAACTTCATGATGAGATTGAAAGATTACGAGGAACTACACTTCCAATGATTTCTCACAGAGATTTACTGCATACGATGAGCAACTTCAGTAATGCAAATTTTCTTGGGAATGGATCCATTGGTTCAGAGCAGATGGAACGACAGTGGCTGTTAAGGTCCATAATTTGTTATTTGAAGGAGCATCTAAAAGTTTTGATATCAAGTGCATTGTCATGCACCAAATCAGGCACTGAAACCTCGTTAAAGTCATTACGACTTGGTCTAGTAGAGATTTGAAGGCTTTAGTTCTCCAATAAATGCCGCTTGGGAGCCTAGAAGCTTGTCTACATTCGAGTGGCCATCACTTGAATCACTTTCAGAGATTGGATATCATGATTGATGTGGCTTGTGCACTAGATTATCTTCACCATGGTTACTTAGAGACTATAGTTCATTGTAATCTAAAGCCAAGTAATGTGTTTTTAGATGAGAACATGACAGGATATGTCAGCTATTTTGGCATTGCAAAGACTCTAGTTGATCTGAATTCTTTTACTCTTACAGCCACTCTTAGAACCCCAGATACATGGCACCAGGTACGTAGTATCTCTTATTTTTTTGTCTTTTTATAAATTTTGTATCTCTCGAAGTGTGAGTATAATTGCCTGAACTGTTTCTTGACTCAATCTAGCCTGGCTTTGAGTTCTTATACGTGTGTGTGCATGTGTGAGCACACTCTCTTTCTCTTCAATATTGCCGTCACAGAGGAAGTGGGTGGGTTTGCCAGTCCTAGAGGGCTCGCATGGGAGGGGCCGGAGAGGTGATGAGGTGAGATAATGAGAGACAAAGAGGGAGTGGGTGGGTTTGCGAGTCCTAGTGGGCTCTGTCTCTCTCTCTCTCTCTCTCTCTCTCTCTCTCTCTCTATATATATATATATATATATATATAGATATATATTCATTCATTTATTTATTTATATTGAAATCAGCTTACTAAGCTTTTTTTAATTTTGTCCAAATTGCTTGTCAAAAATTCTTTCATATCCAAGCTTCAGACACCTGATATTACCTTTCACCATCAGATCAATTTTGTCCATGCTTTCATTTTATTGAGGCAATTTCTATGATTTTCGCCTCAATCTTAGTTCGTGATCAACACATGCTTGACTTAGGTCATGCATTTCTTTTTTCCCTCATTTTTATTTAGGCAAATAATTTTTTAGCTTCAATATCTGTGGCATGTCTTTCTTCTCATTTTACTACTTATATGATCATATCGGGTCATCATTTCTTCCAAGATTTTTGCTTTATTTTCAATCATCGGACACCTATTTTTAATTTATTCATGCACCCCTATGGAGTCTATATCTTCGGAATCAAACCTCGTATATTTTATACTCTGTTGAGATTTAATCCTTTCAAAATTAAGATGTTCTATTGTCCTATATTATCTCACTATAAGAATCACCAGCTACCGATTATATTCTCATTTTCTTTCCTATAAGCTTTGTCTCAATTTCTTGTCATTAAAGACAAAAAAATTTCTTTCATACCAAAGCTCATACTACCTTGCTCCCTCTTTTTCCTGTAAGCGAAAAATATATCGATCTCCTTTATATCACTCGGCCCGTTTGATAATAAAAAATTATTTTTAATTATAAAATAAATTTTCATAATATAAAATATATTTTTAATTATAAAACACACATTATTAAGTTTAAAAATAATAAAAAAAAATTATACCCTATTAAAGGGGCGGGCCTGGCCCGATAGCCCGTTTTCCTGGCCCGGGCCCGACCGGGCCGGGTACCGGGTACCCATCGATGCCCACCCCTACCACTCATGGCAATTGCTAATACTGGGGCATTTTTCTTATGAATATTTCGAGGCATTTCTAAATTGCTTTTGTAACAAATATTTTTCTTTCACAATCATCATTGTCCATAGGAAAAGGGACCATATCCTAATCAAATCAACTCAGCTACTAAGCTAAAGATTTGATCAAGTGCAATCCAGCCATTAGGTTTGGAGTATTCTAATGTTAGCTCAACCTGGTCGCCAGAAAGAGAATCTCATGAAGCAAGCACAACTCGGCCGTTTGGCTGAGGGCTTTTGAAAGTAAGCTCAACCCAAACACTAGTTTGGGGAATTTTAACAAGTTCAAAGTCCAGTCTTTGGTGAAAACCAAAATTTCATCAAAAGGTAGTCAAGGTGATAGGAAGTTTTCTTGTCACAACCAATGAAGGAGCAATAGGGTTTCATTCCTTGCTTCAACGGAAGTATTCGAGGTGATGAAGGTTCTTTCCTCGCATTGCCACTTGTTATGGAGCAACCCATTCAGGGAAGGGGTCAAAATCCAGTCTTTGGTGAAAACAAAAATTCCATGAAAAGGTAGTCAAGGTGATAGGAAGTTTTCTTGTCACAACCAATGAAGTAGCAATAAGGTTTCATTCCTTGCTTCAACGGAAGCATTCGAGGTGATGAAAGTTCTTACCTCGCATTGCCACTTGTTATGGAGCAACCCATTAAGGGAAGGGGTAAAACCTGAAATTATGGACAAAAGAGCAACCAACGCAAGCAAGAAGTTAAACCTGCAATGCAAGACAAAGCAACCTACAAAGGCAAGAGGATAAACCTGTAATGCAAGCCAAAGCAACCCACGTAGGTGAGGGGTTAAACCTGCAATGCAAGTTAAAGCAACCCACACGGCTAAGGAGTTAAACTTGCGATGCAAGTCAAGGCAACCCATTCAGGGGGGTTAAACATGAATTCGATATCGGCAAACCCACGCAGGCAAAGGGTTAAACTTGCAACGTAAGCTCAAACAACCTATTCAGGTAAGGGGTAAAACCTGAAATGCAGTTTCAACACTTTTAATATTTTTAACCAAAGTTTTCACCACTCAAAATTTGGGGTGGTTATCTTTGCCACTAAGCACGACAAATGCCAACTTAGTAGCAAAGAGGGGCATATGTTATCACCCCAATTTTTTCAAAAAGGCTACTATTTTATTATTTGAATTTAAATTTTAAACCAAAAAAAAAAAAGAAAATTGCCACTATTAAATCGAAAACGAACAAACCAAAACAAAATTCAAATTCAAAACCCAACCTTAGATGCGAGATTCAAATCCAAAATTCAATTATCAAATCCAAATTAGATTCAAAACCCAAGTTTAGATTGGGAATTCGGAAATTCTTTCCTCTTGAATTCAAATTTTGAATTTTGGCTCCAAAACTCTTTCCTCTTGAATTCAAATCTTGAATTTGAATTTTGAATTTTGGCTCCAATACTTTTCCCTCTTGAATTCAAACCTTGAATTCCAATTTTGAACTTTGACATCAAAATCTCTATAAATACCCCCACAATCCTCCCTCTTGGGTATGAGCCAACTATAGAGGAACGTCTCATGCTTCCTCACTTGAAATTTTTTCCTTAGCTCTCTCTTTCCATTTCCTTCTTTTTCTCTGACATTTGGATCAAACATTCTTCAAGTTGAAACTCTTCAGAGGAGCACAAAGAGATCTCTTGGTGGTTCATCATTTTGGAGCTTCATCTTAGGGGACTCCAAGATCATTCAAAAGAGAATGAGTGCTTGGGATTGGGATTTCTTCATTCTTGTGTTGATTTTGAGGTTGGGACTTGTTCAACCCGAGAAAGCCCTTCACGAATTTATACATGTTAAAGTGTATCTTCATGGCATTTTTGCACTTAGTTTATTTCTTAATCACCCGATTAGGAACATCAATGAGTGCTTTGTCATTCCCCCTTTCTTGTATTTTTTGATTTTCTTCCATACCCAATGGTGCGGGAAATCAATTTTCTTGTAATAGTTGTGTTTTTAATTATACAAAAATATTTAAAATCATGTTTTTCAAAAGATTTTCGAAACCAAATACTCTCTCTAATGTGGCCTGAGAGATTTAACTTAGGTTCTTGCATGAGCCCAAGTTCCCCTCCGACCTACATAAAAAATTGAAGTCGGCTATTTTCAAATCATTTCTTGATTTTCATATTCATGAAGGAATATGTGTATATACATGTTATATACATATACGTACACATGGATATCTATCTTGGTGATTCTCTCTTTATGATTTAACATACTTTTACAAACTCTCGTATACGTATATATGAATATATATATACATGTATTCCATTTTAAAATCTCCCTCTCTTTCTAAAATCATCTTCTCTTCTCTATTTGATTTAAACCTTATTTTCACAAGTTTTTATATACGTAACTATAAGTATATATATACATATATATATGTATATATAAATATGTATATGAGTAAGTACCTCTCTCCCTTTTAAATCTTTGATTTTATGATTTTCAAGATCTATTTCTCTCTCTATTTTTCTACATTTCCCTCTATGAAAGTCTTTCATTTTTTCCTCCTGTCATTTAAGATTTTAATTTTTCGTTTGCCGACTTCACTAACACCAAAACTCAAAGTAATGACCCAATATTGGAATCATGCTTGAGGGTCTACAACCCCATTCTATTTTCAAAAATTTTCTCTTTCATAAAAAATATTTAGTACAAAAATATTAGATGTATGTTGTGGTAGGAATGTTTCTAGATGAATGTTGTAGTAAGAATAAATGATTTCCCTTTCCAATAATTTAGGATCAATGCATTCATGCATTCACATTCATTCAATATCACTTATGTACACAAACACCACTCCAAAGAACTTAAGTAAGATGAGATGGAGCTCTAACTAGGTAGTAACTGAATTAGAGCAAAATCTCAAACCTACTTAAAGTCTTAAGAGAACACTAAAATGACTTCAAAAAATGATTTCTCAAGCTTTCCAAATGATATTTACTTAGTTTTCTCCAAAACATTTCACATTCTCAAGCAACTCTTCAAGAATCATTTCAAAAGTTTGAAACATCAAACTTCCAATATTTTTCTACACCGCATATAGAATCAAAAAGATGTTTAAGATAAAACGAAATACATCAATGATAAACATAGCCCTTGGGTTGATTACCCCCAGTAAAGGCACGGGGAACGGTCGATTTGCGTACCGACCGACGAGTCCTTTTCTTTCCTATTTCAAAACAAAACCTCATTTTTTTGGAGCATTCGGAAAACCAAAGGAATTTTGGGGTGCAAACAGATGACAACCGTGATGGGACCCGTCATCGTTTGGCTATAATTATAATTGATGCATTTCTACCAACTTGAACATCTCATGTATTGTCGATGATAAAGCATGTTTCCTTCTTTGGCCTTGACCCCATCGACATTTCATTACATTTCTCCGTGATTGTATTTGCTTTCTTGCATATAAGACTAATTGAGGAGGATCAATCATGTTCCACTTAGATTTAGGACCAAATACAACCCTCCTCAATTTAAGGCTTGATTGAAAACAATGCTTGCTCTTGTACTTATTTTAATCACCATCTTAAGCAACATTGCATTAGAGACAACCGATTTGCATGCTTGCTCATATTTCAAAATCTTTTAATACCAATTTATCCGGGCCATCATGTTGCTGGGCTTGGTCTTAGGCGGTAGCACAAGACTAAGCATTACAACTAGACCACACCATCGGTAGGAAAGCCCCTCCGTTAATACCATGAGTGGTAACTTGTAGTATATCGACGAGCGTCCAAGAAAAAGTTGATAAACCTTACCCTTAGTTGTCAAATGAAGGAGTCTATACTAAGCCTCTTGGCTAAGGTATATTGACATATCTTATATGAAATAATCATAATTGATCAAACGAAAGTCAATTAGGGTCTTATGCTCCTTTTCCAAATATATGCATGATGAAGATGACTTTCAAAAATGTTGGATTTATCATCGTATGATGATTGCATGTGTGTCTTCATACAATCTTTGGTCAATTTAATATTTTACACTTCATCTTCTTGATTTAAATCAATGTCTCCTTTGATCATATCTACGTAGTCTTCAACTCGACTACGCCATAAGCTCATGCTTTAACCCTACTATCTAAATGACATTGATTTTTCAAATACTATCATTTAGCAAATCTGTTTTTCAGAATTACTTCAAGATCTACATTTCATCAAACCCTCGTTTATTCATTGGTCCAACCTCATATTCTTAAACATGATAGCAGTTATTGGCTTAATTACCAACTTTGCTCAACTTAGGTCATGCATTTTTTTTCCATCATTCACATTTAGCTAAATAGCTTTTTACCATCAACACCTATAGTATATCTTTCTCCCTATTTTATTACTTTCATGATTTTATTGGCTAATCATTTATTCCAAATTGAATATCAATCTTTGCTATCTTCTATTTTCAATCATCAAACATGTGATGTTAACTTATTGAATCTATATGTATCAAGCTTCATGTATTTATTGTACTCTACTTGAGGTCTAATTTTCTCTATTTTCCTATACTATTAACTTGATATCTCTCAATGGAAATCACTATTTGCCTATCATATTTCTACAACAAATTTTCTACAAGCTTTGCCCAAATCACTTCTCAAAAATTCTTTCATATCCAAGCTTCGGACACGTGAACCCTCACATATCAATTTTGTCCATGCTTCCATTTTATTGAGGCAATTTACATTATTTTACCCTCAATCTTAGTTTGTGAACAACACGCGCTTGACTTAGGTCATGCATTTCTTTTTTCCCTCAATTATATTTACCCAAATAATTTTCTAGCTTCAATATCTATTGCGTGTCTTTCTTCTCATTTTACTACTTATATGATCATATCGAGTCATCATTTCTTCCAAGATTCTTGCTTTATTTTCAATCGTCAGACACCTATTTTTAATTTATACATGCATCCCTATGGAGTCTATATCTTCCCTAATCAAACCTCGTATATTTATACTCTGCTTGAGATTTAATCCTTTCAAAATTAAGATGCTCTATTGTCCAATATTATCTCGCTATGAAAATCACCATCTACCGATCATATACATAGGACTTCAGTTCGAAATAGACCTGGGCATTGGGTCAACCCGATGTTTGACATCCGAGCCAAGGCCCAGCACGGTTACATAAAAAAATATTTTTTAAATACAAAATAATTTTTTAATGTAAAATATATTTTAAATAAAAATATATATATATTAATAAAATAAAATTAATATTTAAAATTATCGGGACGGATTGGGCCCCCGTTAGGCTGACCTGGGCCCGATCTGGCGGGCTCGAACCCGGGCCCTATCTGGCGGCACACCATGTCTAGTTCCAAATCATAATCTGTTATTCTTTTTTAGATGTATATATGAGAATACAACAAGAGAAAGGCAGGATTCGGGGTTCAATTGATCTTGAGTCTATTAATTTCCAGGCTTCTTGCCCAAAACAAATTAGTGGAATTGTATCATAGATGAGCAATAGCCAATTATATTCTGCTTGCTATTCATGTCTAATATTGTTGAATGGTTGAATTAGAATTTGGGATGGCTGGAAAGGTGTCCACCAAGGCCGATGTCTACTGCTATGGAATTCTCCTCCTTGAGGTGTTTACATGAAGAAAGCCTACTGATGAATAGTTTGATGGGGATTTTACTTTGAGGCAATGGGTGGCAGAAGCATTTCCTGTTGCAATTTTAGATGTCATTGACAGCCATCTTTTGAATTAGAGCAATATTACTCCAGCTGAAAGATCAGCTGCTATGAATGATCTGCTGGTGATGATCATGGAGATAGGCTTGTCATGTTCAAGGGTGTCTCCAAGTGAGAGAATGGACATGAAGGAAGTGGTTGTAGGGCTGAGAAGGATACGACAAAAGACAAGAATGATAGAAGGACAATTCAAATATATCCATAGATAGAATGAGATTTAATTCCAGGGCGCCAACCATTGGCTAAAATAGTTGGAGGTGGAAATGTAGTTTGATTGCTTTCATTGACAGCTCTCACTTGCATTGCTCAATTACAGTTGCGCTTAATATGCCTGTGTGTTCTATTCCTAAGGCATCTGGGTGAACAATCTTGTAGATCAACTCACACATTTCTAGTGCAAGTTACGTTAGAGAGGCTTGGAACTTTGTCCATTATTGCAGTTTGTGCCTTATTCTAAGTAAGGACACCTCATTAGCCACGGTCCACACAAATCCTTTCAATTGTCAAAAATTTTGATGTACTATATGCTCAGCATAATTTCTCAAACCTACCAAAAAAATGCACAACAAGAAGAATGACTGAAAATGAACAATTCCAGTAAGTTTTGCACTGAAGTCCAATTTTATAAAAGAAAAGCCCTTGAATGAGGAGGATGATAATTATATGCTATGAGCAACATTGTGTTATTGAAGCATGTTATATGTAATGGCCCTCTAACAAAGGACCATGTGTTATGGACTAAAAATGATCAAAAAGACCAAAATGGCCCTGTTTGTTAAACAGAAGACCCCTCCCCCCACAACCAAAAATGAAACTTGAAAAATCCTCATTCTATTTCCCATGAAGTGAATCCTCCACCAATGTTAAGAGGAAGCTTGGTGTTATCTCAAAGAAAGTAATATCTTCATTCTTTTCAAGCATGCAAGAATGCATGAAGCCAAACCCATGAACACGCTGATGGCCACATTCATAACATTATTTGCTGGTAACAACTCAATGTCCAAGGCTGCTGCTTTATAATGAAGTATTGTGGAAGCATTGCTATCTATGACCATCACCCAGCCTGATATTGCCTTATGTGCAAATAGGTTATTGGCATCCTAAAATTTTTTAGGTTTTGTTTTTGGAGTGTATTAAAAAATTATTTTTATTTTCAAAAGAACAAAAAAGGGACTGGCCTGTTGGTACCAGGCTTGGCTATTCCCAACATCTTTACCAGGGATAACTAATCCTATGGCTAAGTTCATTCTCAATGCCTTTCATATTGACTCGAACATCATCTTCAACCTGTATGTGTTCTGATACTTGGTAACGAAGTTAAAACTTTATAAAGCGAAGGAAGGAAATTCTTTTTAAAGGAAAGTATTTCATAAACCTTGTTCAAAACAGAAAGAGATATATATATATATATATATACAAATATTTTTAAGAGAGAGAAAATATAGACAGAGAATAACCTGTAAAAGAGCAAGAGATTTTTAAGAGAAAATTAAGAGAGAGAGAAATAAAGATTTATAAGAAATGGGAAAGAAATAAAGAGAAAACTAGTAGATGAGCAAGAGAGTTTAAGAGAAAAATATGTGTGTGTGTGTGCGTCACAAAGAGAGAGAGAGACGTAAAAATTTTTAAGGGAGAGAAGAAATAGAGAAAGGAAAACGAATAAAAGATAGATTTAGAGGAATAATCAGAGAGATATAAATATTCTAAAAAAAAGACAAAATAAGAAAGAGCGAAGAAAAGAAGGAAGAAAAAGGATCTAATAACAAGATATTTTAACCCCTCTTTTATTTTTGTATAGAAATTAAGATTTAGGAGATAATTTTGAAAATTTCAACTTCAGTATTTTATGTAGGCAATAGAGAAACTTGGGCTCAGGGGAGAGGCTTGGCTAAGTCTCCATAACCTCCTGAGGGAGAACTTATTTTCGAAGTCCTTTTAAAAATAAGATATATATACATATATTATATATAAAGACGAAGTTGAAAATATTTCATTTATTATTGCAAAAAGAGTATGTCTCTCCCACCATTGGGTGTGGGAGATAGACTAACTTCAGAAAAAAAAACAACTATCAATAAAGAGTGCTCCTCTTGTTCTTAAATCCCGTTGGGAAGACACTTTTAAAGGTGGATCACACTTCTAAGGCTACTAACAGGACAACCAATAGGTATTTTATCAACAGAATGTAGATCTAATTGATATCAAAATGCATTTTAACATCTATATATTCATAGTGTTTTTCTTGGGTTGGACAAGCCCCAAACTCAAAATTCAACTTGCTATACATGCATATTGTCTGTAGTGATATAACGAAGGCATACACTCAATTGAAGGTTGAACAAAACACATATCGTGCCTATTTGAATTCATCAAACAAACAAGACTTGGCTTAACATTGCTCATACTTCCAATGCACTCAAAAGTGGCTCTTGGCTTTGAGGAGGAAATTTCAAGAGCTCACTTACATGGCCATGGGGAGATGATGAAGGGAAGATTAGAAGAAAGTGATGCTACATACCTTGAGATGGTAGAGTTCAAGAATAGATGAGTCCATTACTTTAATCAGACAATGAAAAAAGAAAACTCTCACGTGTTGAAGAAGCTTTCCAAGGGTCTCCACGTGCTCCCCTTTCTACTCATTGAAGATGAAGGTTAGAAAAGAAGGAGAATCCAAAGTTTGAAGATGAAGAAGTGTTCAAAGAGAGAGAGAAAAATAAATGAAGGAAGAGAGATGAAGTTAGAGCGCTCAAGGAGTTCCCCAAAGGTAGGGATATCAACGGATCAGACTTGGATCCATCCGAATTACTTTTAAAAATTTCAGATATGGTAAGGAATTTACCATCCGGTTAACAAAATCAGATCGAATTCGGTTTTAAATAAATATCTGGTGGGAGCTTGAGTTGGTGACAATAGGTTTTGAAGTTGTAACCTATGTCAATGGTAGAGGATTGGGCATAAGGTCTAGCCAAACCCACTTAGTTAACATTATGACAAAAAAAGAATATGAATTTTATATGAAGGTATTTCACTAAAAGCAAATGAGTTTCTTGGAGTTGCATATAATAATAGCTCTATAGTTACCATATACACCATTTAACTTATAATATTTAAAATATCATATAAAATTAATTAATTAATTAATATTTTATTTAATTAAACACTTTTTTGTAATCAAGCAAACCATTATAGTTAAGGCATCAACTAAATAGGAGATCTTAAATAATTTATTTATTTAATTGGAAATAATAAAGAAAACTTCAATCAAGAAATTCAACAAAATGGGCATTTTAAAAAATATGAAAAAGACACTTTTAGAACTACAAATTTTTTAATGGACCGTTTTGTCAAATTAGTGCGAGAATATCTATATTATATATTTAAAAAATTACATGTTTCAAAAAAAAAATTATTGGTATTGACGTATGAGGACCTCTAGGAATTAAAATTGATCGACGTCAAAAATTGATTGATGATAAATTTGTTTAAAAAATGACCCCTAAAAACACCTGCAACTAAGCATTAGCAATAATGATCACATAGCCATAGTTTATGGTGACTATAGCAAAGGCTTATGGTGTTTTTTGTAGTTATCAGACCAATTTCAAATTTTGAGGCTCATAAAGTCGGAATTTGACAGAAACCAAAGAAGTTGCTTCTTGAACATAAGTACCAAACAATGTACTTTAATTAATATAATTATG